>NC_035170.2:24933689-25146919 GCF_001659605.2 Manihot esculenta
TTATAATTTTAATAATATAAATTATAAAATTATATTAAAAATATTTAAGATATAAAATATATTACTGAAATTACATACTATAAGAATAATATCATTAAAATTATTTAAAAAAATATATATAATATCACTTTCGATACGGTTCTCGATTAAAAATTATAACTAAATAGTTAATATAAATTTTGATTCTGTAATATTGATTCTTTTTCAGTTCTAATATAATTCGATATGATTTGTCAATTTGGATCAAAATCCCCAAGAATCATGCACAACACTAGATAAAATCGGGAACACCAACCCAACATGAAACATAAAGATTATATTCGTTATTGATAGTGATTTTCATCTCAAAGAGGCCAAATAATTGTGATACTTCAAATTCAAATATGAGTTTGGATTAAAAGTATTTTTTGATAAATTTGGCCTTACGTTAATTACTCTCTTTTTTTTTATCTCCATTTTCTTTTATCTTTTTCGAACGTGCTTTCACCTTTTTCGAACGTGCTTTCACCGTTATAAATTTTGATTCGACTGTGATTTTCAATATAGCTCTAATTTTAAATCGCAACAGCTCTAGTTTTTTAAGCTATTGTGGTTTACAATTTTTTATGTAAAACTGAAAATTTTAGTAAATTATATATTTGGTTTACTAACTATGTGAGTATATTTGTTAGTAGTAGAAACTATAGTAAATCTATAATTTGAAATAAAATTTTGTTATTGTCAAATAAGGGTTTTGTGAGATATTGATTGTGTTGGTGTTTTGTAGTAGGAATAGTGGGAATTGAGGAAATGCCTGCAACGGAAGCAAAATGACATTTGGGACAGTAGGGATGGTGGGCAAAAGAATTCATATAATTAATTCACAAATACTTTAAGATTAAAAAATAAGTTCTCTTTATCTTTATAACAAATTAACAATTTTCCTTTCTATATAGAGTTAGTGGCGGTTTTCTATTAGAAAATTAAGTAAATTCTGATAATTTACTATAAACTTCTAAAATATTAAATTCAGAATTTAGAGTTCATAGTTGAGAGATGAAATTTATATTTTTCAACCAATGAGTTCTATTTTATTAGTATTAGAGTCGTTTTCAAACCTGAGATATCTCATATTCGAATCCAGTTGGAGTCAATTGTAGAAAAAAAAATATGTTTTTCAAATTTATAATAGAAGCAAAGGTAAATAGAGAAATCCATGACTAGAAAATGACAATCACAACATCATCAAACCATACAAATAACTGTAGCCAAAGTACTCTGAAATAATAAAAATAATAATTAACAATTCTCAAACAAATTAACTAAACTACAAGCAAACTTCCCAGTGAAGGACTCAGTTTCCTGCAGGTGGTGGAGAAAGGAATGGGATGGAGGGAATAGTGGGGATGGAGGGAATAGTGGGAATGGAGGGAATACTTGGCAAGGGAGGCAAAGAGACTTTTGGGACGGTAGGGATGGTGGGCAAGCTAGGAAGTGGAGGCAGAGTGAGAGCAGGCTGTGGGAGAGTTGGGACAGCTGGCATTGGTGGAAGAGCAGGCTTTGGCAGGTTCGGCACCGAAGGCAATGGAGGAGCTTGCAGGAGATGACGAGCTGCTAAACCAACATCCATGCTTGAAAATGGTAAGGCAAAAAAGAAGGCAAGAATGAAGCAGTTGAAGGAGGCCATTTTTAAATTTGTATATCTTGAACAAAGGGGAACTTTACTTAGATGACAAAACAAGGTATGGTTTCTAGCAATATATATACCTGAGCTGCAGCCTTGATTACTTGGTCTGGTCTCATGGTAGGTGACTTGGACACCATGATTAGTTGGGAAAAGCTCCTCAGTCACGTACTTATGGCAGCTTGTTCGTTCACCTCCTCATCCAATTTCCACTCAGATCTCAGAACACTAAGCGTTTTCATAGCCATGCAAGGAAGTCAAAAGAATATGGTAACCAGTAGGTTGAATTCTATTGATTAGGCAATCTAACATTGAGTTTTAAGGAAGCAACTCAAAACAACCTAAGTTAAACTAACAAGATAACAGAAAGGTGTTAACTAATCCTATATAATCTCATGGGTACCTTGTCTTAACACATTCAAAGCCTCATAGAGCTCCTTTCTTCAAGATATCAAAAATCTTCCTAGAGACATAGTATTCACTTCAAAATGGCCTCTTTCAACGACTTCATCCTTGTGCTTTTCATTGCTTTTTCATTTTCAAGCATCAATATTGCTCTAGCAGCTCGCCATCTTCTCCAATTGTCACCGCTGCCTTCAGTGCCAAATTTGCCGAACCCCACAGTGCCTCCTTTGCCTAAAGCAACATTGCCACCATTGCCTTCTTTGCCAACACTGCCACAACCCACACTGCCAACTTTGCCAAGCGCTCAATCATCACTGCCTAAACCCACACTACCTCCTCTTCCTAGCCTACCAACCATGCCCACTGTCCCCCAGGTCACTCTGCCTCCGCTGCCAATCATGCCCTCCATCCCAACAATCCCTACTACAATTCCCTCTATCCCGTTCCTCTCCCCACCACCTGGAAACTAGGTGCAGGTTTGTGTGTTCCCTAGTAGAAAGAGATGACTAATATACTGTGCTTCGGTCTGCCATCTACGAGAAGTTTCCATCTCTTTGCTTCAACATTACTGGAACCATGCCTTGTTCTGATAATTCTCCTTCAAGCATTGTACCTCTATTTTCTTTGCTCTGATCTCCCATCTGCTAGAAGGTTGCATCTGTTTGCTCCACCTGGTCGTAGCTATTTGTGAGATTGAATTACTTGTTAAAATAGCTTGCCTTCCAAAATTGCATACCTGTTTCTTCATTTCGGACCGTGTGCATTTCATTGTATCTCAGTATATGAGTTATAACAGAGTCAACATTTTGATGATCTCTAAGACCATATATATATATATATATATATATTGGTAAGTGCTCAAAACAGCGTACACCAAGTATTTTTACATCTAAAAAGATTTAAAAAAATGGTAGTGAATGTGTTAAAAAGCAAAAGGTCCCCATGTAGAATCGAACTACAGCCCTTCAGTTTTAAAGACTGACGCTCTACCATTGAGCTATAGGGACTTCTCTGTCACACAATCCATTTGAAATTTTATTTGTATGAGTATGGGCCCATTACAGAAGCAACAAATTCCTGCACTTAGACCCATGGGAAATACCCACTGCTACTTTCCTCAATCTGTAGCTGCCGAAAGTGAAGAAATCTATGATATTCCAGGGACTTGTTGGTATTATATTCACCATGAAGTTTTCTTTACCAACCAATTACAGCAATATGCACCTATAATAAAAATAAATGTTCTTTCCATTCCATGTCATAATTATGCTTGAAAAGATGATAAAAAAAAAAAAATCTTTATGTATACAACAGATGTCCTAATAAACAAGGCTCTGCTCATTGCAACAGCAGTGTAGTTCCGTCCGCTATAATGTTTCCTTCAGAACATCGGGAAGACAACAAATTTAAAAGCTCCCAACAGGCTTTGCTCCCTTTGTTTGCTATGATATTTCATGCTACCAATAAATAAATAAACCAGAAACAGAGGTAACCATGTGTGTTCACATCTAAGACCATAACACAGCCAAGAACAGGACTCTGCTTCCTACACTTGCTATAATATCTTATTTACCATTGAATAAAAGGACCACAAGCAGAGGCCTCCATGTTTTTGTACTTCCAAGACAATAAAAAAAATCAAATAAAACAAATAAAAAGAGGCACCCATGTATTATATGGAGGAGAAAATACAGAAGCAAAATGTCCCTATGTAGAATCGAACTACAGACCTTCAGTTTTAAAGACTGACGCTCTACCATTGAGCTATAAGGACTTGTTTCCCTTATTCCCCAGGTTCTTTTATAATATCATTGAATGATATCATGCAAAAAGTAAAAAACTGATGATCCTTAAGTCCACATAACAACAACAGAAGACTCCTATAGAAAGAAACTTAACTATTAGCCCCTTTAGAGAATAACACTCTACCATCAATCTTTAGGGACTTATTTGCTTCAGTATTTATTCTGCAACAACTTATCAATGGCTAGTGTAATTGTAATAAATTAGAGGTTCATGCTTGCAATAATTCATTCTACCTAAGTTGCATTACAAAAACAAACCTGCTGAAAATAATAAAAGCAAAAGATTACTATGTACAATCAAGTTACAGCCATTAGACTGATGCTCTAACATTGAGCTAGGACTTATTTGCTTTATTCCTTAGAATGGTTATCATACCATTTAATACCACAGGTAACGCAATCATATAACATCAAAATCAAAGCAAAAGAAATCCTTCTGTTTATTCAAGTATCAATTACACTAGCGACATGAAATGAATGGATTCTGCTTTCTCAAATAGAAACTTTAACAAGCTAATATATGCAACCAAATATATCTTCTTCTACACGATTGAATGTAACCAAATGTTTCTTCTACACGATTGAATAATCAACTTTTCAAGTTCTACCAGTAGAGCGAAAGTGTGACCAAATAAACCCCTCCTATTTTCCACCAAAAGGAAAGACCAAATGCAAATTTTCGATAATCCATGATTTACAAACTCACATTTTGCAGAATACATCCATTAGCAGTTACATGTAGGCATTCGTACAGTCAAAACCTCAAAAATTTAGCCTTAACTATCGGTGGTTGAGCTTTAAGCCCCGAAATATAGTCAAGTTTAATTAGCTTTGAACCCTATAAATTTGGTTTGTTAAGCCTTGATGAAAATAGAGCTCCCGAGGGAGTGATTTAGCACTCCTTATTGGTCATAAGAAAGGGAAGGTTCCCATGGCCTATGGTTAGATTCTAATTTAGCCCCTTACATTATCTAGACTAACATCTATCACCAAATTACAGGGAGCTGTGTCTCCTGCATTGACCATAGTATTTTATTCTACCACAACTTGGTAAAAATATTAAAGAAAAAGGTCCCTATGTAGAATCGAACTACAGCCCTTCAGTTTTAAAGACTGATGCTCTACCATTGAGCTATAGGGACTTCTATGTCAATGTTTCTATGATATTTTATTGTAACATTTATTTTTTTGGGACCATTAGAAAAGCAACTTTCTACAATTGTAACATCCCCGAGCAACTTTGTCTTAAATCCAGGTTCCAGAATCCGTAGATGCAGACAATGAAGAAATGAGAAGAAAAGGTTGCCTTATGAACTTTATGACTTGTATGTAATATATTCACTAGGAGGGCTTTTCTTCCCTAACAATTATAGCATTATGCAGCTATAATAGAAACAAATGTTCCTCCATGTGTTGTGTAATCTTGTTAAGACGATAAATTTTGTTGTTAAACAGAAAAAAAGGGTCTTCTGCGCAGCGAGGTGTCTTCATGAGTTGGCTATGCTCTTTACAAGAGATAGTGGGAGTTCTTCCAGTGTACCATGTTCCCTAGAGAATAGTGGAGACAAAAAAATATCACAACTCCCCAACAGTTTGCTCCCTCCCCATGTTTGCTATCATGCTATTGTTATCTTATCCTACCATTGGGTAAATAAACCACAGACATAAGTCAGGTCCCCATGTGTGTTTCCATCCAAGACAAAAACAAAAACCAAGGAAAGACCACTGCTTACTACTCTTGCCATGACATCTTATTCTACCATTGATTGAAGGGACACAAACTGAAGCCTCCAATGATTAGTAGATCTAAGAAAAAATAAATAAAAAGCCGTAAGGCACCCATGTCTTTTATGGAGGACTGAGGAGAACATGATAAAAGCAAGAGGTCCCCACTCGCCACAGAGAATCTAACAATCATATTCTAAGAACATAGAAGCAATAGAAATCCTTCCGCTCATTCAAGAATCGATTGCACTTGCAACATGAAACAAATGAGTTCTACTTTGTCAAATAGAAAAATTACCAAACTGACATATGCGAATGCGACCTAATATATATTCTTCTACATGGTTGAATGTAACCAAATGTTCCTTCGCATGATTGAATGCCCATCTTTTCAAGTCCAACCAGTAGAAATCAAAGTGTCATTAACTAGTACCACCTATTTCCCAACAAAAAGGAAAGAACAAACCCAAATTCTTCCATGATCCATGCTTTACAATTTCACGTTTCGAAGAAAACATCCATTAGCAATTACATGTACACATTTGTACATTCGGATATATATTTCTAAAAAAACGAGTGGAATAGCAGAAATCATGTAATGTTATAGAAAATCCCAATCGAAACCGAACAACCCCTATTTCTCTGCTTCAAAATTTTAAGAAAAGAAGGAAACGGGAAAATTACCTTGACAGAACTGAACTCATGGATTTTCTTTGCATGTGTGAGTTTTGTTCATTCCTCTTGGATTTTCTCATTTATGTTATGTCGCTCATTCTTTCTCGTGTTCTCCTTGGGCTCCCTGACGTTATCTCTTTTCATTCCTCACTTGTCTAACCTTGATGATAGTAGAGCTCCTGAGGGAAAGAATCGGCAGCCCTGCCACAGTGCCACTAGCCAGAGGTCGTGGGGATCGATAGCCATCTCGGTGAAGGGTAAATCAATATTTAATTCAACGGAAAATTAGTATCACACGAAGGTTTCGTCCCTTTCATTGAAAATTCTAACGCTTGGATATTTAAATATATATATATATATATATATTTAATTTAAGGTTTTGTTTATTTTATAAAAAATATTTTTCATATTTTTTAATGAAATATTAAAAAAATTTAATTAATAAAAAATATTTTTAATTAAAAAATTAAAAAATTATTTTTTATATTTTAAGATTTTTATTAAAATTTATATATATGATTTCGTGTCGTTCTTACTATATATGATTTCTTTATCTCTGCTGCTATAACAAGCAGAGTGTAAACTCTGTTTTGAATATTTATAAGATTGTTGTTTTTCCTCTGCGCCATTTTGTTCACAATTTCTTCTGTGCTCAAACATTCTGAAAGTTATTGTTGAAGAAATTGTTATCGGCTGCAAATTAAGTTTATTCAGATGGTCTTTAGTTCTGATTAAATTCATGATTTGAACCTCTAAATCCATTGAAAGTAAAGCAGGAAAGATAATATGAGAGAAGAAAAGGAAAATACAAATAAATACATAGATAGTGTACAAGTACATACAACAGAAAATGGCAATCAAATCATCAAACCATAAAATCAGTTAACAATGCTTTCAAACAGATGAACAGAACCAGAGACAAGGGAATTGAATCATTCAACTGAATTCGTCAGAGATAGATTAGTTTCCAGGTGGAGGAGAAAGGAAAGGGATGGAGGGAATTGTAGATGGGATAGTGGGAATCGAAGGCATACTTGGCAAGGGAGGCAAAGTGAGCTTTGGGACACTGGGGAAGCTAGGAAGAGGAGGCAGAGAAGGCTGAGTAGTTGGCAATGTAGGCTGTGGGAGAGTTGGAATTGTCGGCATTGGTGGCAGTGCAGGCTTTGGGAAGTTCGGCACTGAAGGCAGAGAAGGCTGAGTAGTTGGCAATGTAGGCTGTGGGAGAGTTGGAATTGTCGGCATTGGTGGCAGTGCAGGCTTTGGGAAGTTCGGCACTGAAGGCAGTGGGGGCAATTGCAAGAGATTACGAGCTGCTAAGCTGACATACATGCTTGAAAATGACAAGGCAACAAAGAAGGCCAGAATGAAGCAGTTGAATGACGCCATTGTAAAAGCTTAAACAAACGGAAGTTCTGAAATGAGATGTCTGGTTTTTAGCAATATATACATGTAGCTGCAGCCTTACTTGGCTTGGTCTCACGGTAGGTGACCTAGCTAGACTCCAGTTTGGTCGGAGAAAATGGACAAAGAGAGTTCTGGTTGGCCAATATTTTGCCATACCATTAAGCACATAGACACGTTACATGGGAAGTCAAAGGTTATGGTAAACAATATTTGTGAGTTTCTAATTGGTGGGCAATCTAACATTGAGTTCCAAACGAACAGCCCAAACAACCTCGTTCTTTACTTCGTTATTGGACATCCCATTAAAATCTTCAAGTCCTTGAACTCTTTTTTTCTAAAATAAACAGAAATGATTAACCAATAAGCGAAGTTGAACTAACAAGATACAACAAGGTACCACATCAGCTAACCTAAGCTCTATATAAGCACATGAGTGTACTTTTATTTTTCACATTCAAATTTCAAAGTAACAAATCTCATTTGCTCAACTTTCACTTAACAATGGCCTCTTTGAACTGCTTCATCTTAACCATTGTTATTGCTTTGTCATTTTCAAGCAATGCTTCTCTAGCAGCTCGCCATCTTCTGCAATCGTCACCTCTGCCTTCTGTGCCAATTCTGCCAAACCCTACAGTCCCTTCTTTGCCAAAACCAACACTACCTCCATTGCCTTCTTTGCCAACACTGCCACAACCCACAATGCCAACAACTCAACCATTATTTCCTAATCCCACAGCACTGCCTCCTCTTCCTAGCTTGCCATCGATGCCGACGTTGCCCAAGGTCAGCCTGCCGCCACTACCAAGCATGCCTTCGATCCCTACAATTCCCTCTATCCCATTTGGAACCCCACCACCCGGAAACTAGTTCAAGATAATCTTCGTTTGAAGTTCCGGCCAGTGGAAAGAGACGAATGATATAGCTGGCTCTGGTCTCCCATATACTAGAAGGTTGCATCTCTTTGCTCCAGGTCAATGAAGCTATTTGTGAGATTTAACTTGTTAAAATATTTTGCTTTTCAGCATTGCTTAGCTGTTGATTCATTGGTGGTATACGTATTTCATTGTTTGTTGGTATATAATATGAATTTCAATATTTTCATGATTATAAAAATTTGTATACAGTGGTCATTCGCATGCTTCATTTACGTAGATAAACATGGACACACATCTTAATATGATAATGACCATGTTAAAAAAAAGAAAGATTGTCCTAAGCTATTGAGATTTTGTCTTCGTCTTTGAAAGCTAATGAGATTATAATAAATGAAAATGAAATATTTTTATAAAAAAACTAAACGGAAGAATCCTTAATTGAAATCTAGTTCTTGCTCGTTGTAAAAAAAAAAGTAACATTTCCACTAGAAATTTAAACCAAGCCCATCAATTTTCTAATATGGTATTAGAGTCCATAGACTTTGCAGGCCATGAATATTCAAATATCCATGAAGATGAAGAAAGCTCATTGATGAGAAGTTGAGCTTTTTTTTATTATTATTTTCTATTATTTTTTTATCTAGATTATTTTTTGTCGGTTGTCACGGTCTAAAAGTGGTCGGACTAAAAATCACCACATTCTATGGAAAAATGAGCTTTCAGAGTTGTTGGATTCAATTCTGCAGTTGAACATGTGTAGCGGTTCAAGTGAGTTTAAACGGGCCAACTCTCCGATTTCAAGACGATTGTGTGATTAAACGGGCCAACTCTCCAATTTCAAAGTGATTGTGTGAACTGATTAACACTAAGGCCGTGACTAGAGCATTCGGTCGGTTCGGTTCAAAACCGAACCGAACCGAATAAACCGAATAAATCAAAAACCGAAATTTTAGTGTTTATGAAAACCGAACCGAACCGATTTTGGTCAGAAACCGAATCGAACCGAACCGGTCTGATTCGGTTCGGTTCGGTTCGATTTGATCGGTTTCGATTTTTAATAAAAAATTTTTTATTTTTTACACTTTATTTTTAATATTTTAAAATTTAATTAAAATATTTTAATTTTAATATGATTTAATTTCTCTATATTATTAAAAAATATATTATTATCACTAATCGGTTCGATTTGATTTTTTCGATTTTTTTCTGATTAAAATCTAACCGAATCGAAATAACTAAAATTTCTGAAATTAAAAATCAAACTGAACCGAAATAACTAAAATTTCTGAAATTAAAAATCGAATCGAATCGAAATGTATAAAAAATTGAATCAAAATTTTAAATTAATTCAATTCGGTGAATTTTTTTAATTTAAATCGAATACTGCAAATCCCAACATGTGATAATTGAGTTAGAGTCTGACCGTACCGCAATATTGAAGACTAATTGAGTTGAAACTCTAGGACCTAGACCTCTGGTACTCGAAAGAGCACAAGTTCATGATGACAAATGAAACAAGTCATAACTGTTAGGCCAGTTGGAATATGAGGAGAGAGCGTTTGGACAATATGAAAAAGAAAGAGAAGTGGAAGTGGACCCACATCAGCTGATTAAGAGAAAAACAAAGGCTTTATATGTAAAAAGAAGCCAAACTAAAAAATCTTAGGGCATTTTAGATAAAAGAACTCCATCAACAAAGTTCATCAACCCGTCAATCATTTCACCATTGCCTTGGACTGGACCCATCAATTTTCTAGCAAAGAAGGATAAGAAGATGGGTATGGCTAGGGATGGCAAGCGGGCAGGTTTTCACGGGTACCCGATCCGCCCAAATCCTATTAGGACGGATTTGGATTTTTATAAAACGGATTTGGACGGATTCGGATTTAAAAAAGTTTACCCGTCTCGGATTCGGGTAGGGTTCGGAATAAGGTGATCGGATACCCGTTACCCGAACCCGGTTAGCTAAACAAAACCCTAATCCCTAAATTTCCTTTTTTCATTTCACTTGATACGCTTCCCTCTCTCTGTCGGCGCCTCTCTCCCCCGCCGCTTCCCTTCCCATAATTCCCAATCGACTCTCTCCCCCACTTCACTGCCGGCAGCCCCGACACCGGCGACGTCTCCTTTTTCTCCCCAACCACCATAAATCTTCTCCCTCCCCAGTTAGTTAGCGATATCTCCCTTTTCCCCATCCCTTGAGTACTACCTTCAAGGAATTCCTCTCGCGTCCCTGTATTGATAAGAGCGCATTCTCATACTCCCACACCGGTTACTTGCAGCGGTAATTCTCAATAAGCAAGAGCTGCGTCTGATTGAAGAGCTCCAAGGCAAACAACGGATATTCTAACAAGACCGGGTAAGCATTCGGCTATAGGAACAGTAATCCCACAAACTAAAAATACAGAGTCTGCAAGCTGCTCGTGAGGTTTTTTTTTCTTTTTATTTTTTTTTATTTATCACTTGTGCGCTTTGTGTATTATTGAATTGGCACAATATTAGCATTTTTAATCTTGTTCTTGTAGTTTCCTTGTATGAGATTTTGCTCTATCTCTGGGTTGGTTCAAATTGCTTTTTTCATTTGGATAGAGACTAGAGAGTTAGCTTTTAAAAAACCCGTATATGGTGTTTTTTTGTTTTACCTGAGTCTGGCATCTGGATATTGCTGGATGCGTGCCATTATTTGAGTCTGGCATCTATGCTTTGAGAAGCTATTTTGTTATGTTTCTGTTTGTTTTTTGCTGTTTGTCCTCTCGCCTCCTCTCTCTCTTTTCCTTTTCTTTAGCCTAGTGTAACGAAAATTGACTGGGAGGCTAATTGTTTGACATCACAGGCTTAGGTATTGATCTGTGCAACTTCTATGAGTAGTTCATTCATGCAACTTCTATGAGTAGTTCATTCATTGCTTCTTGTTGATTTTTCCTTCAGAGTGTTACTGCTTGGTCTTAAATCTTAATATCTGAACCTGGAGTAGTAATTTCCTAGCATATCAATTAGCATTACCCAAATGAACCTTAGTGGCTTCTATGATCTGGTTTTCCTTGACTTCTGGAAAAATCTTTTTGTTCTTCTATGCATATGACCTTGGGTGTTCTTAATTTCTTATGCTTATGTGGGAACAGTTTTGAGTGAATTTTGTGATTCTATTTGCTTGAATTGAAGTAAAAAAATCGAGTTCGGTCGGGTTCGGGTAGTGTGCGGGTATTGTTAAACGGATTTGGGACGGGTACGGGTATTAAAATTAAAATACTAAACGGGTTTGGGACGGATTCGGGGATTTTACATATCATCGGGTTCGGATTTGGGTACTCTCAGTTTCGCAGGTACCCTACCCGTTGCCATCCCTAGGTATAGCTCATGTTTTCTGTAAAATCTGAAACCTGAAGATCATGGAGAATATGCCAAGTGCATGAGCTTTCATCTACGTAGGGGTGAGCATTCGGTCGGTTCGGTTTAAAATCGAACCGAATAAACTGAAAACCAAAATTTTAGTGTTTATGAAAATCGAACCGAATCGATTTTGGTCAGAAACCGAATTGAACTGAACCGGTCTGATTCGGTTCGATTCGGTTCGGTTTGATCGGTTTCGATTTTTAATAATTTTTTTATTTTTTACACTTTATTTTTAATATTTTAAAATTTAATTAAAATATTTTAATCTTAATATGATTTAATTTCTCTATATGATTATTGAAAAAACATATTATTATCACTAATCGGTTCGGTTCGGTTTTTTCGATTTTTTTGTGATCAAAACCGAACCGAATCGAAATAATCAAAATTTTTGAAATTAAAAACCGAATCGAATCGAAATATATAAAAAACCGAACCAAAATTTTAAATCGATTCGATTCGATTGATTTTTTCGATTTGAACCGAATACTGATCACCCCTACATCTAGGGTCAAAATGTATTGGTCTATAATGAACCAACAAGTATTTTCCATCGCTTTTATCTCTCAAGTTATCACCATCGAAATTGATTAAGCATTAATTAGGCTTTTAATAGTAGAAAGAGACCTATTACTTAGCTGGTAGGCTATATATATAATAGAGAACTGCATTTATATACCCAACTGATTCAAAGCTACCAATATACTTATAAATAGAATTTACTGAGATTTTGGTATATATTGCAATTGGCATTTTAGATTGATCAAATGTATATATTTGAATACATAAAAAAAAAAATTTCTATAAGTTTTGATGAATTTAAGATTTGGAGGGTAACACGATTTGAACATATGGATAATGATTTGATTCAGTGAAAAAATCAATAAATTTAAATTGGTTCAAAGAGAAGTAAATACTAATAATAAATGATTGTATATATAGCATGGTGTTATGTTTAGAAAAATTAAGGTTTTTTTAGAATACAAAATAGTGGTTTAAGTGAAATTAAGAAGATGATCCAGGTTCTGATTGGACAGAGGTATATATACTTCTGTCTGTACTGAGTTTCTCTGTAATGCGTCCCATTAAATAGAACTGAAATCTTTTTCAACAAGTTTGTCATGTGGCTCATTAATGGTGAGTAATTGACTAATAAATATTGAAACGGTTAACTCATACTTTGACTTTCAGGTATATTATGTCAATATTGTTCATCGCATGTGCTTTTAAAACTCCATAATAGTACAAGATAAGAGAGACCTAACTAAAATCAGGAGTGTTGAGGTTCGATCTAAAATTATATAGATAGTGCTTAAGCCTTCTCGGTCGGACCTAAAATTATATAGATTATGCTTAAGCCTTCTCAGTCGGACTTGCGCGGAGGAGTCCTTTAACCCCTCATCTAGATATAAAAACATGTGTCATGATTTTAACTGATTTCATTATTTATATACTATCATGTTTTTCTTTAGACTCTCTAAAATATTAAAAATACGTGTCATGATTTTAACGGATCTCATTATTTATATATATCGTGTTTTTCTTTAAACTCCATAAAATATTGAGAAAAATAAAGTTAATTAATTAATCAATTTATTAAATAAAGGGATCTAAAAGAGCGGTTGTAATTATAATCTTATATATCATTGTACTAAAACTGTGACATGTAACTGTATCAGACAATTGATTAGTTGCATATAAGTTTCTACAACAACATTTTTCACTAAAAATGTTTCTTTTTCATTGAACTTTCCCAACCACTCTCAATTATTGGCAATCATTTATTAACCAAATTTCAATTGTTACTTTGATAGTTCATATGCATATGTAGTCCTGTTTGTGAGTCATGAATCTCTCTTCTTCAGGCTTCAGTGCTTCATATATATGATTTTAATTATTTTTCTATGATAATATAGTAGTAAGTATTGTATCAATCAATTTATTATAATTTTTCATAAATATTAAATTTATAATTTTGTAATAAATAAAATAAATTATTTATTAAAATATATTATTATATAATAAAAATTTTATTTTTATTATAATTTTAATTAAATTATTATCAAAACTGTTATTTTAGCAATATTAGGTCAATGATTAATTTAACACTTGTTACTAATATAATGTTTCATAAACTCTAAATTATAGTAAGTTTATTGACAAGTGTCATATTCTCTCATACAACTACGTAGGGGTGAGGTTGAAATCGAAAAAACCGATCGAACCGAATCGAATTGAAAATTTGATTCGATTTTTTATATATTTCAGTTTGGTTCAGTTTTTAATTTCAGAAATTTTGGTTATTTCGATTCGGTTCGATTTTGATCAAAAAAAAAATTAAAAAAACCGAACCGAACCGATTAGTGATAATAATATGTTTTTTCAATAATATAGAGAAATTAAATTATATTAAAATTAAAATATTTTAATTAAATTTTAAAATACTAAAAATAAATAAAGTGTAAAAAATAAAAAAATAATTAAAAATTAAAACCGATCAAATCGAACCGAATCGAACTGAATCAGATCGGTTCGGTTTGATTCGGTTTCTGACCAAAATCAGCTCGATTCGATTTTCATAAACACTAAAATTTCAGTTTTCCATTTATTCGGTTCGGTTCGGTTTAAAACCGAACCGACCGAATGCTCACCCCTACCTACCTATAACTACGTGCTAGCTAAATTTATTATTGAAAATAGTCATCAACAAACCTAGAGGCTGAACTACCTTTGCATTTACACTCATCCAAACATATGTCAAAAATATTCATGCCTATAAAAACCTACTAAGAGAGAAGCACCACTCCATTACTTTCCTCTTCTGATCTTCTTCTACACTTTTCTTTAATGGCTTCTTCCCATTTCGTGATCTTCGTTATATTGTTAACATTGTCGTTTTCATGCATTGGTGTTGCGACAGCAGGTCGTCGGCTGCAGCAACTGTTTGCCAACTTCCCTCCATTGGATCTTCCTCCATTGCCTAAAACTCCAAATGATTTTCCTGTGCCACCAGTTGTGAAGTTGCCTCCTGGGCTGCTTCCTTCTAGACTTCCCTATTCTTTTTTTCCCTTTCCACCAGCTGCTCCTTAATTCATTTTCCCACAAGGCCATGAGATTGGACAAGTGTGTTACCAATACTAGTGATCAAAATAAGTGTCTTCAATTAATAAATGTCCATGAATGTGATGTATAATTGTCTATTCAATTAATAAATGTCCATGAATGTGATGTATCATGTGGCCATTTTATCTTGGTTTGTAATTTTTTAGGCCAGGTACAATGCTTTTTTTTTTTTTTACCTTTAATTATAAATCGCATTTTATCAAACTCTATTGAATATATAATTTAATTCTAGAGAGAGAAAAATGAGGAGTCGAAATTACATAAATCCCCATATCTAAGACAGACCAATGAGGAGCTGACCAAAGAAAATCTTAATACAGTGACAAAGTCATCTCAGCGAGTTAGCCCTTACTCTGATAATGCGTCTGCAACTGAGTATACATCATAAAGAGTATGGCAAAAACAATTGGAGGCATAGCATCCGTACATTCAATAATGAAATTAGTAGATGAAGTATATTGGTGGAGGGATGAATCTGGATAAGAGACACATGGAGTTATTCATGCATCAGCCCTTCAACTTAGAGCCTGTTTGGCATGAGTTTGGACGCCAGAAACATAGTTTTTAGAAAAAGCTAAAAGAATACTTTGTATTCATGTGGTGAACGAGTGTCATGTTTATTGCAGGGAAAAGAATAAGGAAGCTACTATTGAGAGCTGAAGTTAACAAGGACTTGCTGCTGTTGGCAGCTGAGTGATATTTGCTGCAACAAATTTTCTTTATTAAGTAAATGAAATTTTTGTATAAGACAAGATATGTAATCATACTTAAGTATGAGTTTGTTGATTTTGTAAAGGTTTTTCTTTACCTATAAAAGGAAGAAATTGTGCTGTAAAAGTAAGGAGAGAAAAGAAAAAGAGAGAAGTGATTTTCTATAAAAGTATTATGAAAAGAAGAAAAAAAAAAAAAGAAAAAATTTCTTTATATTACTCTATTTTTCTTTATTGAAATTTCATATTTATTTTCTCTTCTTCATGTCCTCTTTTTTGTTATGGTATTTTCAATATTTTATTATATATTTGTTAAAGTTGAAATTTCAACATTTGATTTTTATTTTTGTTGCTGAACATTTTATATTTTTATATAAAATCGTGATATTCTGTTTTTCTTTTTCTGGGTTATTTTTGTCTGATTTTAAATATTCATTTTCGTTTTTGAATATCTAATTTCAATTGTACATATCTATTTTTTTTACACATCTATTTTTCATTATAAATCGAACATGTTATCAAAACTTCCTTTTGTTTTTCAACAATAGTATTAGAGCTTATTTTTATTTTCAACCGTGGTATCAAATCTTCCTTTTAATTTCAACAGTGGTATTAGAGCTTAAATGATTTTTAAGGGGTTTTTTTTCAAAGTTTTTACAGCTGTATTTTGTTGGGATGAAGTTTATTTTTTATCAAGATAGTTGTTTTTCCTCCATTTTCATATTTGAACAAGCTATGAGAGCTTGATTTTCTATCTCTTTGTTTGGAAGGTTTTCTAGATTTGTATGAAAACTGACCAGTCTATAAACGTAAAATACTTTGTTGAAGAGACCCGCATGTCTATAAACTGATCTAAATTTGTAAGAGACCTTCATGTCTCTAAACTGATCTAAATTTGTGAGAGACTCACAGATCTAAATTTGTTTCAGACTTTCATGTCTTTAATTAAACTATATTTCAGACCGACATGTCTCTAAACTGTAAAATCTTTATTGAGACCGACATGCCTTTAAACTGTAAACAATTTGTTGAATGGACTGACATGTCCATAAACTGTAACTATAGAAATTTTTGTTGAAGGGACCCGATGCATATCCATAAACCGCTGAATTTACAATCTTATTGTTGAAAGGCTCTTAGTAATTTCCTTTTATGATTTGCTGTTTGAGAAGAAGTAGCGAAAATCAGCTGAGATTGTTTTGTTTTTTCTCAGTTTTATACTGGTTTTAGATATCTAGTTTTAATTCTAAATATCTAATTTCAGTATTTAGATATCTACTCTCTTTACTAATTTTTTAAGAGTGGTGAATATTTAGTTGCATTTAAGGAGAAGCTCCAAAATTTACTGCAAAAATCTCAAGGAGTGTTGGTGTTGATATATTTGCTACAATAAGTTTTCTTTGTTGAATGAAGCAAAAAACATTTTTGTGTGTAAAACAAAAAAAGTGTAATATACCTAAGTATGAGTTTATTGAGTTTGTAAATGCTTCTCTTTTGCTTATAAAAAGGAAGATATTATGCTGTAAAAGTAAGAAGAGAAAAGAAAAGAGAGAGAAGTGATTTTCTGTAAAAGTATTCTGGAAAGATGAAGTTGAACTTGAAGTTCCAGTATTTGATCTTTGCTTTTATTACTAGACATTTGATAATTTTATATAGAATCGTGATACTATGTTTTTCTAGATTATTTCTGTTTGGTTTTAGATATCCATTTTCTGTTTTTGAATATCTAATTTCAGTTTTAGATATCTTTTTTTCATTTTAAATTGAATATGGTATAAGAGTTTTCTTTTATTTTTCAACAATGGTATCAGAGCTTATTTTTATTTTCAACAGTGATATCAGAACTTCCTTTTCAATTTTAACAGCTACAACTTGTGGCCTCAAAGATAAAGAGTGTTGAAGGATTTACTGCAACTTCAAAAGAGCCTTTCTATTATAGGTCGACTGCATTATGTAGTGGATGCTAAAGAGGCTAGAGTTGCTAATCTAAAGCAAAAAGAAATTATGTGATTGTAGAAAGAGCACATTATTAGGATCATTTGGTCAATTGCCCTCTCTCCAAGCATAAATGCTATAAAATATGATGGTCAACGTTTAATTTTTGCTGCCGCCTATATAAATTCATGATCACTTTTCTAAAAGTAAATTTCGAGACAGACTTTTAAAAAAGTGACAAGAATCGTAGTCTTGTCACAATGTTCGATGCAAAAATTTCACCATTCAGAGAATCAATTTTACATTTTAATTATTTATTGGATATTTTCATAATTTTGTATATTATGATCTTTTTTTTATTATAAATAGTCTTTCTTAATTATTTGAAATCCACCTTTCAATTTTTGAATAATTTCAATAAGATTTTTCAGTTTTTAGTCTATATTTTCTTTTATGTCATCTTAACTAAAAGATATAATTAAAATACCCGATGGAGTCTAATCAGTGGTTTATCGTCAAGACTCCTAGTGTTATTCATAACTTTGATTAAAAACTCCAATAAAGAGAATTGCAACCACTGCTGAACCCAGTTCAAAAAATTAAACCAAACACACAGAATTCCCTAGATGAACCATTAGCATCAATATCCACCTAATTAGAATCTGACATTCCCCAAGCAGATCTAAACAGAGAAAAAGAAACTAAAGACACGCTGCCTTTCGCCTCAAGAATGAAAATCATGACAACATTGCACTTAGTAATCAAGACACTCAAAAGCGGTTATTACCATTACCTCCCAAACCTATAATATTCCATGACAGAAAGAGGGCATAGGAACAGAAAAAGAGCTGAGAAAATAACTCTCCCAAAAATAAGTGGATCCAAGCAAGAAGACGCATCAATCAAAAGAAGACAGAATCCTTCAAGGACCACCAAGATGCCTAAAAAAAGACGAAATCTGATGCCTTAACTTCATATTGCACCTTCACACAAGTGAATGTCCTTTGAGATTTTATCGGCAAGATCAGCTACAATAAGAGATTCATTACAGACTTCCCGAAATTGATCGTATGCAAAGCTTCAAATGTGGGGGAGACAACACATGAACGCTTTGAGGATTTTGTAAAATGGGCTTTATTGCTTTTGATTATATTACTATCAGAGGCCACAAAGGATCCAACAGAAGCACCACGAGCCTTTAAAGCCTTTAAAGCTTTTTTCCTCCCTCCTGATCCTAATTATGGAAACAGAGCACTAAGGTCAATTATTGGCCTGAACTTGGATCTTTTCTTTAGAATTCTAGTGGCCTTATATGAGGTTAAGGGCACATTGCTATCTAAACTTGGGCTTGACCCATCACTATCCTTAGAACCATCTGATTCTTCACGAATAGATGAAGACACAAAATGAGAGGAGGACAGGTCATTACTCCTTTCCGACTATTTTGCCGCATCAAAAGAAGAATTAAGAGGAGAAGCACATCCCAAGACCTTTTCATGCAAACCAACACTCGTGTTTGCCAGCTCATGATGAGTATCAACATCTGAAAGGTCATTTTGGAAGCTCTCATATGCAGCAACAGAATCCACAGCATTCCCAGGTTCATTCAAAACATTCACCTGAGAAATATCATCCGAGTTACCATCGCTACTTGAAGACTGATCACAAACCGAGTGTGTTTTCTCTTTTGATGGATAAGAGGTTGGTATAGGGCCACTAGAAGACCTATAATTTTTTATAAAAGACAAAACATCACCAACTTCTTCACCTACAGAGATGTGAAAATGATATTCACCCATTTCAACTGCAAAAATTTTATTATTGAAATACTCAAGATTATCAATAATGACCAAGATTCTAGCAACATCCATGTTTTGCTTTGAGATTGTAGAACTATCAATAGCAACCAAAAGTTCAATCTTTTCACTAAACCATTTAAAGAAATGCGATGACCAAGCTTGTAAGGGAACAACATACAATCTAAGCCAAGCCAGATGCTTACTCTGTGCAAAAGAAGAATTGTAAAGGTGAATATTGATCAACCAACTGCTCAACCATTCCGCATCATTACAAACAAAGCCATCCATAATCTCCGAGCTTTTATCACCCCCTAAAGGAATGATTTTTATAGTAAAAACACCCTCCTTAGAAAAACGTACATGTATACAGTACAAAGAGTTCACATTGATGGCAGTTGCAATAGCAGTCCAGAGAGCCATTCTTCATTCACAGATTTAATATCTTCTGGTACCTCATAAGAGCCAAGAGATTTGTATGAAATACACTGACCAGCCCGGGGCAGATATCAACATCTTATTTTCTATGTTATTTCTCACAATAGGGGGTGAACGAAAAGGCTCTTCCTGATAAGAATTCTTGGCATTTCTATCAACAGACTGAGACCATCTTTTATCTTGCAGAATCACATCCTTAGAGAAATGTGATGTAGCAGCTCTGAGCTTATACAATCCAATCCACAAGAAATTGAGAGTTCTAATAAAATTGTGCATGATGGCTATTGAGTCAACACGAACAAAGGCAAAACGTTTGCCTAATTTGGTTAATTTTCTTGGAAAAAGAGATCAACCACCCTTACAAACTTGGAAATAATTTTCCTAAGGAAAACTGCATGACACGTTGCGGGAAAGTTTTCCAAGTAAACGGTAGGTAAACTTCTGGGTCGAAGGGAACATCGGCTAGAGGATGGAGCATCACGGTGGTTAGGGGGCTTTTTGTAAATTTAAGAGTGGAAGATTTTTTATTTATAAATTTAGGGTTAGGATAAAAATATTTGCGGATTTGAGGTTGGGGTGACAGGTGGCAGCCGAAAAGCTTATTTAGCGCCTGTTTGACAGGCGCCGCCAAAGCCTGGCGCAACTTTAAGTAGCCCCAGACCATTATTTTATTTTTTTATTTTTTTTAAATGATCCGGTGCCACTTATAATGGTGTCAGACCATTATTTTTTTAATTTTTTTTTAAAAAATGGCCTGCGCCACTCAACGAGGCCTTAATTTTTTTTTTTAATTTTTTTAATTATTAAAATATTATAATTATATTAATTAATATATTATTTTTATATTATATTTTTATTATAATAATATTTTATAATATATTTTATTAATTTGAATATATTTTTATAATAATATTATAATTAAATAATATTAATTATAAATTTATTTATTTGATATTAAATATGTATAAAAATATTAAATTAAATAATTAATATAAATATTTAAAATTATAAAAATTAAATTTATTTTTATTAAGCTGGTATTGTGCCGCCGTACATAATCATAAAATAATATTAATTTTATGATACTGAAATTATATAGAATCACTAATATTTTTAATTTAAATATTAATAATAAAATATATTAAATATTAATATATAAAATATATATTAATATTTAAATAAAATAAAATTATACAGATAATTAATTTATTATGTGATTAAATTAATTTATTTATTTATTTATTTTTGATAAATTATAAATAATTTAATATTTTTATTTAGAGTAACTAATATTTTTAGTTTAAATATTAATAATAAAATATATTAAATATTAATATATATTTTATATATTAATATTTAAATAAAATAAAATTATATAGATAATTAATTTATTATGTGATTAAATTTATTTATTTATTTATTTATTTTTGATAAATTATAAATAATTTAATATTTTTATTTTATAATTATAAAATTAATATTATTATATGATTATATACATTATTATAAAATTAATATTATTTTGTGATTATGTACGGCGGTACAATATCCGCTTAATAAAAATAAATTTAATTTTTATAATTTTAAATATTTATATTAATTTATTAATTTATTTTTTTATTAATTATTTAATTTAATATTTTTATACATATTTAATATCAAATAAATAAATTTATAATTAATATTATTTAATTATAATATTATTATAAAAATATATTAAAATTAATAAAATATATTATAAAATATTATTATAATAAAAATATAATATAAAAATAATATATTAATTAATATAATTATAATATTTTAATAATTAAAAAAATTAAAAAAAAATTAAGGCCTGGCGCCACTTTGAGTGGCGCCAGGCCATTTCTTTTTTAAAAAAATTTAAAAAAATAATGGTCTGGCGCCATTGAGTGGCGCCAAACCATTTAAAAAAAATAAAATAATAAAATAATGGTCTGGCGCCAGGCTTTGGCGCCTGTCAAACAGGCGCCAAATAAACTTTTCGGCTACCATCTGTCACCCCAACCCCAAATCCGTAAATATTTTTATCCTAATCCTAAATCCACAAATAAAAAATCTTCCACCCCTAAATTTATAAAAAGCCCGTGGTTAGGTTGGACTGGAGAGGGTTGAGTAGGATATAAAGAGGTGTTAGGTTGAGAGGCCATACAGTGCACCTAGGAAGAGGCGGTTCGAGTTAAATCTTAATAATTTTTAGACACTTTTATTTTTAGACGGTAATATATCTATTATCTTTATAATATATTATATTTTAATATACATTGAAAAATTGAAATCAAACAAGTCCATCAATTCGAAGCAAACACCATAAATTGCGGAGTCCCAAAACCTCAATATTCCTTGTGCATAAATATCCAATTCCTAAACCATGACTGACTTCAGTTTCCACTTCTAGTCTCGCTTCCCCTGCTTAAGCCTAATCTACTGAAAATTGTTCAAAAATCCATTTTGGCTCATCCACCTCTAGAAAATGGCTTGCTTTCATTATGCAATGATAATAGCTATTCTCTTTATTCCTCCATTTTTAAGCACTAACAATAATGTGGCTGCTGCTCGTTTTCGTCCAGACAAGGCCAAGAAATCATAACCATTGTCCAAGTTGCGGGGTCTGCCTCCCTTGCCTAGGCCTAAATTGCCTCCTGTCACCAATCCTAGTTTCCATATCACCCACATCGCCACCACCTCAAGATGTATCACAACCACCTCCTCCTCCTCCTGGATTTGCTTTTACACCTATAATACCACCAACACTAGCTCCATCAGAATTACCACCATCACTACCTCCATCAGAATCACCACCGCCAACTTCCTTAGTCCCCTCAAAACCACAAGCGTTGCTACCGACCTCAATCATACCACCTTCTCCTTCTCCTCAATTTGCATTTACACCCGTAATACCACCAACTTCAACTCCAGCATCACCAACTTCGTTGGTTCCCTCGAAACCACCAGCATTGCCACTGACCTCAATAGTATCACCCCCTTCTCCTCTTGGATTTGCGTTTACACCTATAATACCACTAGAAATAGCTCCAACACCACCAACTTTCTTAGTTCCCTCCCAACCACCACTATTGCCACCAACCTCAACATTCTCACCCCCAGACACTTTCTTAGTGCCTAAAAAACCACCGGAACCAGCTCCGTCATCTTAGAAACCAGCTCCACCAACTTTCTTGTTTCCCTCGCAACCACCACTATTGCCTCCAACCTCAACATTCTCACCCCTAGACCCTTTCTTGGTGCCTACAGAACCACGAGAACCAATTCCGTCATCTCAGAAACCAGCTCCACCAACTTTTTTATTCCCCTTCCAACCACTACTATTGCCACCAACCTCAATATTTCCACCCCGGACACTTTCTTGGTGCCTACAGAACCACCGGAAGCAGCTCCGTCGTCTCAGCAACCAGCTCCAACTTTCTTGTTCCTCTCCCAACCACCATTGTTGCCACCAACCCCAACACTCCCACCTCGGACACTTTCTTGGTGCCTACAGAATCACCGGAACCAGCCACCCCACCTGCAGAAATCTCCATTGGCTGCTAACCCTACATCGCATCCAAGAATATCCCACAAAGTAAAATTTTCTGACATGAATCCCGTGATCTCTAGAACCCAACTGAAAATACTTGAATTGCGTCCTTAGCCCGTAAGCACGAGCATATAATATCTAGTATTCCGACATTATAGGATGTTCTTATGGTATGCTTGTGTAAAGCCTTAATGTCTCGGCTGTATCCCATGGCTTGAGAGGTTAATGTGCCTCTGCAAGAATTGTATCACAAAGGCATAATAAAGTTATCAAAATTATTTGTCATGTCTGTAAAATCAGTTGAATGAGATGTTAATTATATATAAATTGAAGGTTTCTGTTTGGGTTTTGTAAGAAAAAAAAAAATTCAAAGGAACCGTTACCAAATTATGTATGAATTTAATTTTTTTTAAATGAAAATTTTAAATTAAAATTTTTTTTTTTCATTTAAAATTAGAGAATCGATAAAAAAAAATAACTTACATTGAATTTTTTTTCTTATTTTCAAACTAAAGACGATGGATAAAGACCTAAAGAAAAAGCAAAAGAAATGTTTTATTCTATTCTCATCAGGTGGAAGTGAAATCAACAAGTTTCAGGGGAGAGGAACCTTTAAATGATCCTTTTCCTCTCCATGAAATTGGGATATTACAAAGTTCATACAAACACAAAACCAACAAAGCCACCACTGACATTCTTCATTCAGTGATACAAACCAACAAAAAGATTTTGCTACTGAAATTCAAACACAAAATCATTCACACATAAAAACAAGCCATCCAACATAAACAAGGGAAGTTCTTTCTCTCTTCTTTTGTAGGTTTCTCTGTTCTTCTCAACTCCACCATTGATGCACAGCAATTCCTTTATCTCTCAGCCTGCCATACAAAGCCAAACACTCCCAATAAGCTCTCTTGCTTCTCTTCTCTTCCCCATTGTGCCACTGATTCTCACACTCTAGAAATAGTTCGTCCACCAAATCAATAGTCTTCCTCCTTATCATCTCCTCCACCACTTCTGCTTCTGCCTTCATTACAACAAACTCATCTTGCTTCACATTCTTCATTAACCAATCTGAAACATCAATGCTTGGTGCCACTGTTTTTGACACTCCTTCAAGCACCATTTCAATGTTGTATATCTCGAAGTTTTGATTCCTAGTTGGATAGTTCTCATGAAACCATGCCATTACCCTGTCCTTCTCCTCTTGCAAGCTCACATCAACAAAAACTCGACGCGGATAATCTTCTAAAGAATCCCCTAACAAATCAGGAAAATAGTTGAATTTCTTCAAGAATTTCCTATGCATTGGGGGCTCAAGCAGAACATCTTCCAAGCCATCCAATGATGCTTTCTTCGCCTCCAATGACAACTCACAGAGCTGCCTCCTCGAATATGAAGAATCCACCAGTTCATTTGCTAAACTAGTCTTTTTCATTGCCACAATGGTTGAACTATAACGCCGAAGATAAACAAGTCTATAGTTTGATTTCTTTTGGAAAGCATTTGGAAGGTCAGTCAATTGAGTAACCAGAACACCACCAACTTTCACAATTTGGTCCAGGAATTCAAAATCTTCAATCCCAAATCCAAATACAAAATCAAATGATGCATCATGGAACAATACTTGTTGCCCCAGATCAGATGCCAACACCAATTCAATTTCATTGGCATTCAAGAATCTTAAATTATCAATTACAGCACCGATGCCGGCGCTTACAAAGAAAGCTTTATCGCCCTTCTTGATAAGGCCCTCATTGGCCAAATCTAGCAATAGCGACTCCAAATATTCAACAGCAATCAAATCAGAATCAAAACCTTGCGTGTGCAGATTATAATTAGAAGTTGAAGAAAGTTCCTTTAAAATGGAACCAATGCAAGGTAACGTAAGAAGAAAAACAGCTAAAAAAACCGAGCGAGACACAATACGCAGAATCTGCGAATCAGGAAGCTTAATTACCAAGAGGGTATCAGAATTTAAACCAATGCCACCATCCAGCGAATGCTTCATCTTGTTCTGCTCCTTGGCTCGATACCCGCTAGCAAATTCCCTGACTTTTTGCCTTTCCACCTGAACTTCTCAATACAAAGCTTTTCAAATCTGCGTATTTCAACCCGTAATTGAGTGAAAAGGAACTTGTTGGCCGATTTGGCAAGTACCCAGATGCCAAAAGACGATGATGAATCAAGAGATTTGAAGAAACACAAATGAATCCAACACTACGGAAGAAAAATATGATTTAGCGAGTGCAAAACCTGGACGCGGTGTGGTTTCCACCCACGAGAGCCACACGAGTAGTTCTGATTCTACACCAAAGGAGCATCAGCTCCTTCATTCTCTCAATTTCCATTGTTTGCAATCGTGTATCTACACTCTCTCCCCCTCACTTTCTCAGCAACCCAGATCAAACCATTGCATTACAGGCTTACACCAGGTCTGATTTCTCAAAACCCAGAAACCGAAAAGCAAGCACCGACAAAAACCAGAGCTTGGTGAGGAGGAGGAGAGATAAGAGAGAGGAATATGAGAGAAGCAGAAGAGAAAAGGCAAGTGTTTTGCATCTGTGTGGGTGGGGTAAAGAGAAAATTGTCATTTATATGCGGAGAAAATATACAGAAAGAGCAAGAAATTTGGGGGGTAAAAATCAAAGATGAGCTGTTTTGCCCATTTGCTTTAATTAGCTTCAGAATTTCTTCAGAGAAAAAAAAAGCTTCAGAATTTCTTCAAGGCGTGTCGTGTGAGGACAGCGTCTATGTCTTAAGAAATTGCTTTAATTTGCTTCAAAGTGAATTTTTTTCCATATGTATATATATATAATCATATCGTTGGATTTATCATTCATTTTTAAAATATATAAATAAAAATAGTAATAATTTTTTTAAGGAAATATTTAATCTTTTTAATTAAAAAAAATCTCTTGAAGATTTAATGCATGACTCTTATGATTAAAATTTGTTTGACAACGACTTTTAAAAATAGTGTGTAGTGTTTTAACAATAATCAAATTAATCTGATTTTTTTAATATAAAAATTTATTAATTTTTAATTTTTTTAAGAAAAATTCAACTGAAAGCATTTCAAATAGAATCAATGGGTCCATATTAAACACTGGGACTAACAGGTAATGCAGTTGTTTTAGCAAAATCAGGGATAAGCAGTTATTTGGTTTAAATTAACAAAATTGATTGAATTGAATTAATTTAAAATTTTACTTTAATTTTTTTATTCATTTTAATTCGTTTTAATATTTAATTTTAGAAATTTCGGTTATTTTAATTCGATTCGATTTTGATCAGAAAAAAATTAAAAAAATCAAATCGGACCGATTAGTGATAATAATATATTTTTTTAATAATATAGAGAAATTAAATCATATTAAGATTAAAATATTTTAATTAAATTTTAAATACTAAAATAAAGGTAAAAAATAAAAATTTATTAAAAATCAAAACCAATCAAACCGAATTGAATCGAACTGAATCAGATCGATTCGGTTCGATTTGATTTATAATCAAATCAATTCGATTCAATTTTTATAAATATTAAAATTTTGATTTATTCAGTTCAGTTTTATTTTGAATCGAACTGACCGAATGCTCACTCTAAATAAAATTATAAAATTTTGTAATATGTATTGAAAAAATAAAATTTGTTATTTTCAAGAAATAATAAATAAACAGTATATTAAAAACTATAATATAAAATTTGTTTTTATATATAATTATATTTTCTTACATGAAAATAATTATATGTTTATCATGAAATGGAGAAATGTGTAGAGTTATAGTAATTATTTTAAAATAAAAATAATATCTTTAACTAAAATTAAAAATATCAAACTAAGTTCATTGGTATGGCTTTTAAAAACTCTCTCAAAACATACTGAATTTAAATTTTCTTAAATATCATTGACAACTTGTATTAAGCATATGAATTCATTAAACCAATCGATTAATAGAAAAAAAAATCAGTTTTAACGGATTAATCGTTTTTATTTTAAATAGAAATTAAGGATAGAAGAATAGAACTTGAAATTTTTTATATTTATTCTAATACACTTATTATCAGACTGTGAGGGTAATGGATCAATTATTTAATGGCTTGTTTATTTTATGAAAATAATTTTTCGATTTTATTTGAAATTTATTTTTTCTGATTTTTTTTTATAAATAAGTGAGAATGTTTAAATAAAAAATATGAATGAATACCGTGAATTTGTTTGTAATTGTTTTTTATTTAAAAAATTATTTAAAAAATTATTTAAAAAATTATATAAATTGGCCAAGTTTATTTGTAATCCATTAAATTGATATAACCCGAACTTTCGCTCATTGTGAGCTATCACTTTAGAAGAGAGTTATGTGATAAATGAAAAAAAAATTTAAATACCGTAATTCTCAGTGTCAAAACTCACCCTTTTTTCAATGCGACACACTTCACAAAAAGTTATTATTAAATAATATAATTTATCAAATTTTCATCACATCTATAATTACGGGTCTATATCCATTAGTCAATACTATTTAAATTTTTAAAGTTCCACCTTCTTATAGTATAAAAATTTATGAATAAAAAAATACATTATTATACAACTACTCTTAAATTTTAAACAATTTATTATACTCATATTTTTCTTTAGTTTATTAACTTAAATGTCGGAGTGATTATTGTAAATTATCTTGCGCTATCTTTTTTACAGATTAACCAAACACAATTTCGTTTCAGCTCTATCATAAATTAAAAATTAAATTTTACAATTAAAAACATATTTATCCATTTATAAAAAATTTTTTAAAGCTAATGGTTTAAAATGTAATGTGGATGCACCCTTATTTTCCATGCATAATAAAATTCTATATATAGCAAATTAGATGTGATAATTTGCAGTGTTGGATTGAGTCTTTAGAAATAAAAAATTTCGTAAAAGTTTAATTTAATTGATTTTTTTAAATAATTTTTTATTTAAGATAAAAAAATTCAATTTTTTTAATTTAAAAAATTTTTATTATAAAAAAATTGAAATTTTTTTTATAAAATGAAGAATGACAAGTAAAGAATCAAAATTTTAGATTAGATTTCAAACTTTTTTTCTTCTAATCAAGTTTTCATCTCAGGTTTTCCATGTACGAATTCGCCGTGGAGTTGACACAAGCACTATGTAAGCACACTCCCATTGTGAGTGAGCTCTATATATGGCTATATCCTAGCTTGTCTATATTCCAACATCTCTATGGCCATATCCTAGCTTCCATTCCAACTTTGTGTGAACTCTGAGCAGAATTCGGTTCAAACTGAAAAAATTGATCGAACTAAATTGATTTAAAATTTTGGTTCGGTTCGGTTTTTAATTTCAAAAATTTCGGTGATTTCAATTCGATTCGATTTTGATCAAAAAAAAATTGAAAAAATCAAACTGAATCGATTAGTAATAATAATATGTTTTTTCAATAATATAGAGAAATTAAATCATATTAAAATTAAAATATTTTAATTAAATTTTAAAATACTAAAAATAAAGTGTAAAAAATAAAAAAAATTATTAAAATTCGAAATCGATCAAACCGAATCGAATCGAACCGAATCAGATCGGTTCGATTTGATTCAGTTTCTGATCAAAATCAGTTCGGTTTGATTTTTATAAACACTAAAATTTCAATTTCGATTCGATTTTAAACCGAACCGACCGAATGCCCACCCTTACCTGAAGTCCTGTGAGCCCTAAAATAAATTTTTAAAAAATATATATATTATACACAATTCTATATCCTCATTTTAATATTTTTATTTTGAAATTATTAAATCGACGCCTATCTTGATTGTCTCACAAGTGGACAAATGATGCAAGAGGAGACTGCATATTAACCGAAAACTGGAAACAACTACAGCTCCAGAATTTAAATTATGGGACCCAGAAAGACGTGTGTTTTTAAATACAAAAATTTGAATTTTACAAAAGATAATAAAAATGTTGAATTAAGATTTCCAAAAATAAAAATAAAAATGTTGAATTAAGCGTCAAGGTCAAATCGAGACTGCGTATTGGATAAAGTCAAACAAAGTTTGTGGCGACCGACACCGTGTGGACAATTCAACATCCCCTTACTATATAATCGCCTAATTCTCTGCTCACTCATCTTCATCACCATTTCTGTTCTCCACCTCTTCACTTAACTCAGCTACTCTCTCGCTGATCTGATTTGATTTCTTCAGTTTTCGATCCATAATTAATAATGGGTTTGAAGGGTTTTGTTGAAGGTGGTATTGCCTCCATCGTCGCTGGTGCCTCCACCCATCCTCTTGATCTCATCAAGGTTCGCATGCAACTTCAAGGTGAATCCCACCTCCCCAATCCAGCTTCCCTTCAAGCCCTCCGTCCTGCAATCGCCTTCAACACGGTTGCTGCAGGTGCCGGCAATATTTCACTACCTGTAGAAATTGCTCCTCCACCTGCTCGTGTTGGACCCATTTCTATTGGTGTTCGTATCATTCAATCTGAAGGTGCTGCAGCCCTTTTCACTGGTGTATCTGCCACTATACTTCGCCAGACCTTGTACTCAACCACCCGTATGGGTCTTTACGATGTTCTCAAACACAAGTGGACAGATCAAGACACCGGAAGCATGCCTCTTCCACGCAAGATTCTTGCCGGCCTTATCTCCGGCGGTATCGGAGCCGCCGTTGGGAACCCCGCTGACGTGGCTATGGTCCGAATGCAGGCTGATGGACGTCTCCCAATTGACCAACGTCGCAACTACAAGAGTGTGTTTGATGCTCTAACTCAAATGTCAAAGCAAGAAGGAATTGCTAGCCTCTGGCGTGGCTCAAGTCTTACAGTGAACCGTGCAATGATCGTCACTGCATCACAGCTCGCAACCTATGATCAGATCAAGGAGATGATATTGGAGAAGGGTGTGATGAGTGATGGAATAGGGACCCATGTGACGGCGAGCTTCGCAGCTGGGTTTGTGGCATCGGTGGCTTCAAACCCTATAGATGTGATAAAGACTAGGGTTATGAACATGAAGGTGGAGACAGGGGGGGAGCCGCCATACAAGGGTGCATTAGACTGTGCAATGAAGACAGTGAAGGCGGAGGGTCCAATGGCTTTGTATAAGGGATTTATCCCTACAATCTCAAGGCAAGGACCTTTCACTGTGGTGCTGTTTGTCACGCTAGAGCAGGTCAGGAAGCTGCTCAAAGATTTCTAATTCAAGTGATGGTGATCGATGAGGGAAATCAAAATGCCATATATAGATAGAAATATGTGAATTTTTCAGCTTCACTATCGGGAGAATTATTCTTTAATTCTTTTTGTTAGAATTTGGAAAGGCCACTATTATTCCATTACTGTAAAGAAGAATTGAATTTTTGATATAAATTAATTATTACTTGATCTCACATTTCCATTTGTCTATCTTCATATATAATTGCAGAATTCACCGCAAATGTAAAAAAATTCAATTAATCAAGGTGTTGTTCTCCTAATGGCATGGCTCACAGTCACAAAATTAAAAAGAGATTAAACCCATCAAAATACATAATCACATCAATATAGAATGCTTGTATGAATATTGCTGGAGTTTTGACCTTCTTGAGTTTTGACATCCTGCAGCTGCATTATAAGAGTAACAATCACTTTTATTTTTTTTGACAATAACCTTACCATAAATTACAAGTAAATATTTTATACTTCGTCCTTTTCTTTGATACTGGTTTTTCTACGGCCACCCTTGTCTTTTCAAGAAGGGTTGACTTCTGTCACCTTGTTATATGTTTTTAAATTTTTTTTATTATTATTGTTTTACATGTTGTGCTTCTTCAGTTTTTTCATGCCTTATTGTTGACAGATTTAAGAGAGGATTAACTTTTTGGGAATGGTGAAACTCTTGGAGTCGTATTCCGAACATGAATAATGCAATCAGTAACCCTCAAGGCCTTGGGTGCCATAGAACTCTGGCTACTGCCCTTAGTTGGTTTGAAGCTTCGATGCTTCTGGCCTTCAATCAGTCTGTGCTTTAGTTTTATTGGTTCTGGCTGTTGCCCTCAGTTGATTTGAAGCTTCGACTTTGGTCTGGCCTTCAATCAATCTTTGCTTCAGTTTTATTAGTTTTCTTGATAAGACGCTCCATGGCTCTTTCTACAAGTTGCATTTGTTGTCGGGTCTCTCAACTTTTTAAGTTTTAAGGATTTGATGACCTTTTAGGTTTTAAGAAACCTTATTTTATTTTCTATTAAAAACTACGGTTTTAAATGAGTTGGATTAAAATTTTAATTTTAATTTTTTTCTTTATATTATTATAAATGATTAAAACGTAAATACGAATATAATTCAATCATTTGTAGTTAGAGATTAGAAAAAAATCTCCTCAGATTCAATATGAAAACATTTAGAGTACATGTATTACGCTCAATTCATAGAGATTTAGAAAGCTGCTCTTAGAATTTCAAGCTTTTACTTGAGCAGTATAAATTGATAGTTTTTTAGGGACCATTTTAAAATTTCTATCCATAAATTTTCTTTAAAAACAAAGTGACGTGCAAAGCGCACTAATATATTTTAAAATTTAAGCAATGATATCTTTACGGTCATAGTAAAATTATTATTTTAATATTATTAAGATAACAGTTTGATAATAATTTAAAAATATTTAAAAAATTTATTTTTTTATTATATTTAATAATAAATTTTAATAAAAAATTATTTTATATTTAATAAAATCATAATTTTTACTATATTTTATATTTACAGTAAAAAAATATGTTTAAAGCTGATTTATATTTAATAGTGATATATTTCAAATTGTTGTTATTAATTTATAATTATATTTAAAATATACAATATTACTATTTTAAATTTATTTTTATAGTAGTGGTTTTTTTGCATACTCCACCTTCCTCTACTATTTATAAAAATTTATAAAAAATAATATATATTTAAAAAAATAGAGTAAAAAATTAATGAATCACTGTACATGATACATTTATAGAAAATATTTCTCTAAAACTGTTTCATGTAGACTGAATATAATAATTACAGTGGAATTTTTCCGATATTATAAAGTTTTGATTTCAAAATCTGTCACATCAAGTCAACGGTTTAATTATTAGTAACGTTGATAAAAAAAAAGTATTAATAACTGAATTTTTTTAGAAGTTATTAATAACTGAAAAATACTTAATCTCATAATATAACATATGATTAATCACAACTGCCCATACGATCATCAAGGTAAAGGAGGGCAGACGAAAAATAAAAAATTAAAAAAGAAGAATGGGTCAGTCAGTGGAACCCACTAACATGTGAGTGAGCCATATGGTTGTTACACAGTTGGCCAGTTCAACAGTTCAAACTAGGAAGACCAAGAATGGTCACAGACAACAGCACCAATAGCGCAGATATATAGAGTCAAATGCAATACCGTGTATAATTGATCAGTCGAATAGCACAAAGAATTTTCTTCGAATTTTCTCCATATAGATAACGTGTGGACCATCCTACACTCCCTCTCGGCCTCTCTATATAAACGCCTAATTCTCTGCTCACTCTTCATCTTCATCACCATTTCTGTTCTCTGCCTCTTCACTTCACTCAGCTTCTCTCTCTCTCTGATCTGTTTTGATTTCTTCAGTTTTCGATCCATAATTAATAATGGGTTTGAAGGGTTTTGTTGAAGGTGGTATTGCCTCCATCGTCGCTGGTGCCTCCACCCATCCTCTTGATCTCATCAAGGTTCGCATGCAACTTCAAGGTGAATCCCACCTCCCCAATCCAGCTTCCCTTCAAGCCCTCCGTCCTGCTATCGCCTTCAACACGGTTGCTGCTGGTGCCGGCAATATTTCACTACCTGTAGAAATTGCTCCTCCACCTGCTCGTGTTGGACCCATTTCTATCGGTGTTCGTATCATTCAATCTGAAGGTGCTGCAGCCCTTTTCTCTGGTGTATCTGCCACTATACTTCGCCAGACCTTGTACTCAACCACCCGTATGGGTCTTTACGATGTTTTCAAACACAAGTGGACAGATCAAGACACCGGAAGCATGCCTCTTCCACTCAAGATTCTTGCCGGCCTTATCTCCGGCGGTATCGGAGCCGCCGTTGGGAACCCCGCTGACGTGGCTATGGTCCGAATGCAGGCTGATGGACGTCTCCCAATTGACCAACGTCGCAACTACAAGAGTGTGTTTGATGCTCTGACTCAAATGTCAAAGCAAGAAGGAATTGCTAGCCTCTGGCGTGGCTCAAGTCTAACAGTGAACCGTGCAATGATCGTCACTGCATCACAGCTCGCATCCTATGATCAGATCAAGGAGATGATATTGGAGAAGGGAGTGATGAGCGATGGAATTGGGACCCATGTGACGGCGAGCTTCGCAGCTGGGTTTGTGGCATCAGTGGCTTCAAACCCTATAGATGTGATAAAGACTAGGGTTATGAACATGAAGGTGGAGACAGGGGCGGAGCCGCCATACAAGGGTGCATTAGACTGTGCAATGAAGACAGTGAGGGCGGAGGGTCCAATGGCTTTGTATAAGGGATTTATCCCTACAATCTCAAGGCAAGGACCTTTCACTGTGGTGCTGTTTGTCACGCTAGAGCAGGTCAGGAAGCTGCTCAAAGATTTCTAATTCATGTGATGATGATCGATGAGGAAAATCAAACGCCATTACATATAGCTAGAAATCTGTGAATTTTTCAGCTTCACTATCGGGAGAATTATTCTTTAATTCTTTTTGTTAGAATTTGGAAAGTCCAATATTATTCCATTACTGTAAAGAAGAATTGAATTTTTGATATAAATTAATTATTTCTTAATCTCACATTTCCATTTGTCTATCTTTATATATAATTGCAGAATTCACCGCAAAATGTAAAAGAATTCAATTAGTCAAGGTGTTGTTCTCCTAATGGCATGGCTCACAGTCACAAAATTAAAAAGAGATTAAACCCATCAAAATATAAATACATAATCACATCAATATAGAATGCTTGTATGAATATTGCTGGAGTTTTGACCTTCTTGAGTTTTGGCATCCTGCAGCTGCATTATAAAAGTAACAATCACTTTTGTTTTTTTTTACAATAACCTTACCATAAATTACAATTAAATATTTTATACTTCTTACAGTTACTCCGACATAATTACTCCGTTTATACCGGTTTTTCTATGGCCACCTTTATTTTTTCGAGAAGGGTGATTTTTGTCATCTTGCCAGACATAGGTTTACTTTTCCTTTTCAAGTCTGAGTGAGGTTGTATATATATTTTTTGGTTTCTTTTTATTATTATTATTTTACAGGTTGTGCTTCTTCAATTTTTTCATGCTTTATTGTTGACAGATTTGTGAGAGGATTAACTTTTTAGGATGGTGAAACTCTTGGGGTCGTATTCCGAACATGAATTATGTAGTCAGTAATCCTCAAGGCCTTGGATGCCATAAAGCTTTGGCTATTGTCCTTAGTTGGTTTGAAGCTTCGATGCTTTGTTTGTGGCCTTTAATCAGTCTGTGCTTTAGTTTTATTGGTTCTGGTTGTTGCCCTCAGTTGATTTAAAATTTCGACGCTTTGTTCTGGCCTTCAATCAATCTTTGCTTCAATTTTATTGGTTTTCTTGATACGACGCTCCTTCCATGGCTCATTCTACAAGTTGCATTTGTTGTCGGGTATCTCAACCTTTTAGGTTTTAAGGATCTGATGACCTTTCAGGTTTTAAGGATCTGATTTTCTTTGGCTGTATTTTTTTTTTTGTTGAGTTTTGGTAGAAAGCCTTTATATTTTTTAGACTTGTTCATGTATTTATCTATTTGTTTGGTTTTTTCAGAGAGTCTATTTTATTTTATGATCTGATATCACTTTAACGATATACAAATCGACTCAAATAACTTTTAAATACATAATTCAAATTTATCTAAATAATTTTTGAATATATTTTTTGTTTAGTCCAAAATGATTAACCAAAATTATTTAGTAGTTTCTACTTTAATTACCAATATATATATAATAATCTGAGTCAATTATGATTAATCAAAATTATTTAGTAGTTTCTAACTTAATTACCAATATATATATAATAGTCTGATCCAAATTGACTCAAATAACTTTTAAATACATGATTCAAATAATTTTTAATATACTTTTTATTTAATTCAAAATGATTAATCCAAATTATTTAATAGTTTCTAACGTAGCTAATATATATTCAACTTCAAATATATTTCCAACCGAAGCAAGGTGGCTTGAGGCTAGTTGATTTCAATTCTCCCCTACTAAATTTGCGATGTGTGCTAATATCCGATACAATTACTATGTGAGGACCGAACTTTGGTCATTATAATTGGTCCACCTTGTCGGTAGCTCTTTTCTCATTGTCCACTAATTTGATCAAAGAAACTTTATTCTATTTTTTATTAAAAACCACGATTTTAAAGGGGTCATATTAAAATTTTAATTTTAAAAGGACAAGATTAAAATTTTAATTTTAATTTTAATTTTTTGTTCTTTATATTATTATAAATGATTAAAACGTCAATACCAATATAATAATTCAATCATTTGTAGTTAGAGATTAGAAGATTCGATATGAAAACATTTAGAGTACATGTATGTATTACGCTCAATTCATAGAGATTTAGAAAGCTGCTCTTAGAATTTGAAGCTTTTATTTGAGCAGTATAAATTGATAGTTTTTTTATATTTGTAGTAAATAAAAAATATATTTAAACTGCTGATTTATATTTATAGCAAAAACTGATATAATAAATCTTAAAATTGATTTATAAACTGTATTTAAAATATATACGATCATTATCAAAAATTTATTTTTTATAGTAGTAGTCTTTTGCGCACTCTACTTTCTTCCACATTTTATAAAAATTTATAGAGAATAATATATATTTACAAAATAAAATAAAAAATTAATGATTCACTGTACATGATACATTTATGAAAAATATTTCTCTAAAACTGTTTCATGTAGACTGAATATAATAATTACAGTGGAATTTTTCCGATATTATAAAGTTTTGATTTCAAATTCTGTCACATCAAGTCAACGGTTTAATTATTAGTAACGTTGATAAAAAAAATTATTAATAACTGAATTTTTTTAGAAGTTATTAATAACTTACAAATACTTAACTTTATAATATAACATATGATTAATAGCAACTGCCCATACGATCATCAAGATAAAGGAGGGAAGACGAAAAATAAAAAATAAAAAAAGAAGAATGGGTCAATAATCCAACGAAATTCTTGTCAGTGGAACCCATTAACATGTGAGTGGGCCATACGGTTGTTACACAGTTGGCCAGTTCAACAGACCAAGAATGGTCACAGACAACAGCACCAATAGCGCAGATATATAGAGTCAAATGCAATACCGTGTATAATTGATCAGTCGAATAGCACAAAGAATTTTCTTCGAATTTTCTCCATATAGATAACGTGTGGACCATCCTACACTCCCTCTCGGCCTCTCTATATAAACGCCTAATTCTCTGCTCACTCTTCATCTTCATCACCATTTCTATTGTCTGCCTCTTCACTTCACTCAGCTTCTCTCTCGCTGATCAGTTTTGATTTCTTCAGTTTTCGATCCATAATTAATAATGGGTTTGAAGGGTTTTGTTGAAGGTGGTATTGCCTCCATCGTCGCTGGTGCCTCCACCCATCCTCTTGATCTCATCAAGGTTCGCATGCAACTTCAAGGTGAATCCCACCTCCCCAATCCAGCCTCCCTTCAAGCCCTCCGTCCTGCCATCGCCTTCAACACGGTTGCTGCTGGTGCCGGCAATATTTCACTACCTGTAGAAATTGCTCCTCCACCTGCTCGTGTTGGACCCATTTCTATCGGTGTTCGTATCATTCAATCTGAAGGTGCTGCAGCCCTTTTCTCTGGTGTATCTGCCACTATACTTCGCCAGACCTTGTACTCAACCACCCGTATGGGTCTTTACGATGTTCTTAAACACAAGTGGACAGATCAAGACACCGGAACCATGCCTCTTCCACGCAAGATTCTTGCCGGCCTTATCTCCGGCGGTATCGGAGCCGACGTTGGGAACCCCGCTGACGTGGCTATGGTCCGAATGCAGGCTGATGGACGTCTCCCAATTGACCAACGTCGCAACTACAAGAGTGTGTTTGATGCTCTGACTCAAATGTCAAAGCAAGAAGGAATTGCTAGCCTCTGGCGTGGCTCAAGTCTAACAGTGAACCGTGCGATGATCGTCACTGCATCACAGCTCGCATCCTATGATCAGATCAAGGAGATGATATTGGAGAAGGGTGTGATGAGTGATGGAATAGGGACCCATGTGACGGCGAGCTTCGCAGCTGGGTTTGTGGCATCGGTGGCTTCAAACCCTATAGATGTGATAAAGACTAGGGTTATGAACATGAAGGTGGAGACAGGGGCGGAGCCGCCATACAAGGGTGCATTAGACTGTGCAATGAAGACAGTGAGGGCGGAGGGTCCAATGGCTTTGTATAAGGGATTTATCCCTACAATCTCAAGGCAAGGACCTTTCACTGTGGTGCTGTTTGTCACGCTAGAGCAGGTCAGGAAACTGCTCAAAGATTTCTAACTCATGTGATGATGATCGATGAGGAAAATCAAACGCCATTACATATAGCTAGAAAGCTGTGAATTTTTCAGCTTCATTGCTGAGAATTATTCTTTAATTTTTTTAATGGGACTCTTTGTATCTGTCAAATTGCAGTTAAATTGGCAATTCCACAGTTTTAGGAAGATAGATTCCTGCATTTAACATTTTATTTATAAAAAAAAAATTAAAAATAATTTTTTTAAAGTATATAAAAAATAATTAATAATTATAAAAAAATTATATAAAATGACAGCTAGACATTTTTTAAAATAATTAATAATTAAAATTATTTTATTTTTTTAAAATTAAATGTATATAAAAACAAAAAATATATATATTTTAAAGAAAAATTTTTTAATATTTAAAATATTCATTGACTAATTTTCTAAATGCCTCAAATATTAAAAAAATATGAAAAATATTTTTAGTTAAAATATAAAAAATATTTAACTAAAAATATTTTGTATAAAAAAGTAGAGTCTAAAATATATAATTTTTTTATATTTTTTAACATATCTACCTTTTAAAATTTTCATAAATATGATATTTTAAAATCTCAACGTGGTTTTACTATCATTAAAATTTTAAATTTTTTTAACTCACAATTTAATAAAATAATTAATAAAAATTTCAAAAATATATAATTTCATTAAAATAATTTTATGTAATTTTTTTAAATAATTATTTGTTTAAACATTTTTTATTTAAAAATAAAAAAAATTTTAAAATAATAAATTATTATTTTTAACAATAATTTTAATTAGTAATTATTTTTTTATATACTTTAAAAAAATTATTTTTAATTTTTTTTAAAAATATTTTTTTATAAAATTGACATATTCAATAATTAAAGCGTTAAACATACCGATTTCCACCGCTAGATTATCAAACTGTGCAGTTCCACAGCATGAGTGATGAATAAAAATTCAAAATGCCTTGGAAGATCAAACGTGAATTTCAATTTCTTTTTTTTTTCTTGTGCGTGTTTTGAAAAAAAAATAGCTCTACCAAAGCAGTAAACTCAGCAAGCACAAAGGTACACAGGCCAAGTCGAATCATGAATCCAGCTGCCCAACGACCGCGGCTATTCCGGAGTAGCCCACCTCCTCCTCCACGACCTGGATTCCCCTGCAAGCTGCGACGCTCCATCTGTGTTGAGTTTTAACCACCTATCTCGCGGTGGAACCCATGAAACAGCCACCAAAGTTCGTTGTTTTTGCACCTTATTCATTCCTTTCCAGACCTTATAATTCATGCAGTATTCCCTACGTAAAATGGCTATCTTTGAAGTTAACGTTAATATTTCTCCCTCAAACACATAATTATTTCTCCACTGCCACAAAAACCATAACGTAATACAAAGACACTGTACAGCCTGATACTCACTCCTTTCTCTACATATCAGTTCTTCACAATGTAACCAGTCCTGAATTCCCATGTTATAAAATTTGGTTAAAGAGTTGGCCTCCCATACATTTCCTAGACTTGTCGAGCAGCCCAACAATAAAGATATGTAGGTAACTTTCATATATTTTTTACTTATAATTTAAATTAATTTTATATTTTTAGTAAATTTAGTAAATAAAAATAAATATTTAATATTTAATTATTTTATTCATAAAAATTAAAAAATTTAATTTCATTGACTCATTGAAGATGTGATATAGTGATTCTATCATATGAAAGGTAAATACGTAGAAAAATTATAAATTTTTGTTTATAAATATATCATATTTTTTGTGCTTAATTTTAATTTATTATAATTTTAAAAAGTAAAAAGATAAATATTGAATTTAAATGTTTATTTTATTTATTATCAGCAAATGAGACTTTCTGTATATATTAATATTTACTGGGACGGAAATATTATAAGTACGTTTTCATGGATATGATTATGGTGGAAGTTTTTCAAATGTTGTTCTAATAAGTAAAAGGATAAGTTTTAATCAAACAGTAAAAAAAATTGCATATACTAATATTTACTGGAACGAAAATATTATAAGTAATTCTGATGGATATGATTATGATGGAGGTTTTTCAAAGGTTGTTCCAATAAGTAAAAGGATAAATTTTAATTAAGCAATCGAAAAAATTGCATATACTAATATTTATTGGGACGAAAATATTATAAGTAGTTTTCATGGATATGATTATGATGGAGGGTTTTCAAAGGTTTTCCAATAAGTGAAAGGATAAGTTTTAATCAAGCAGTCGAAAAAATTGCTTGTGCAGTTGAATTAGTCGAGAATAATGAATATATAGAGATAATTAATTTTAAAAAACCTATAATTTTGGATGGATCATTAAAATTTAAGTATATGGACACTACAAGAATTTTAAAAATTACCAACAGAAATTTCCATTGGTAAACATTGATATTCCGTTAGTGAAAAATTTCACTAACGGATCTGTGACGGATTCATTCCGTTGGGAAAATTCTCGTTGGTAAATTATTCACTAACGGAATTTGTATCCGTTAGTGACACTAACGAATCACCAACGGAAATGTCCGTTGGTGACACTAACGGAATGCAATTCCGTTGGTAATACTAACGGATTTTGCATTAGTAATCCGTTAGTGAATAAAAAATGGCGTTGTTTTCCTTTGCAATGGACATGGATCTGTTAGTGACACCAACGGAAATTCTATTGGTAATCCGTTGGTAAATCATAAAATTGCAAAATCATCCATATATTTTCATACATTATGTACTTGTACCCTGTACATTCATATACATCCATCATCATCCATCATCATCCTGGACATTAATAATACTATAAACGTAAAAAATCAAATTACTCATTAAAATATATTTAAAACTTAAAAAATTTGTACTACAATTATAATTTGAAATAAAAATTATCAACTGGTCATAACAAAAGATACATACTAAACTAAACTAGCAAACTCATCATCTGTATCATCATCATCACTATCTGTATGATGATCACCAATGACAGGGGCATCATCATGCCGCTGCTGTGGAGACGGAGCTGGAGGTGCCCTAGGAGCAGATGTCTGAGTGGATGTCCCAATACTCTGTTGTGCCATCATCCTATGCATAAACGTCTGCAACTCGTCCAACACTGTGCTAATTCAACCATTCTCTGTCTCTAGCCGATCAATTTTATTCTGCATCTTGTTCATTGCTTCAATTGTAGGAGGATCCACTGGGGGTGCAGACGTGTATGAAGCGGAACAATGAGATGGCTCATGAAAATATGCTAAAGCCTAGGACCCTAATCTATAAACTCGACTCTTTTTCTGCCCGCCAACCGCTTCGTAGTACAGTTGGACCTCATTTATGGTCGTCGGCTCATTGCTTCTCTCCTGTTGCTGTGTTGCTACCTCTTTCAGTTGTACGTATTTATCCTGCATTATAAATTTCAAGTAACGTATTAGTAAAACGATTTAAGTACATCAAAATTGTTAATAACTACATTTAATATTAACTTACATAAATAGCTTTTGACCTAGCATCAACAAACTCTTCTGTCCCTTTTCTCTTATGTGTGACCTCGAAAACCTCATGAGGATGTGGTTCTCTGCCTAGTCTTTCTCTCTGTTACCAATTATAAGAAGTATAGCAATTATCATCGAAAAAAAATATTTATAAGAAGATAAATATAAAATAAAAATATTTACTAATACCATCCTCTGCTAATGGGTATACTGTGAAACTGATCCGCATGCATGCCTGGAAATGCCAGATCCTGACCCTCCAGCCTCAATGCGCCTATTGGTAGAAAACTTGTCACACTTCTCTTTGTATTCAGAAGTGTTCCAAGTTTTCTGCCACTTCCTCAAAATAGAATCTGGTGTAGCCAGATTCTTCGCCTTCCCTTTCCTGATTTCCCACATTAAGCCCCTATATCTCTCAGCTGCCTTTTTCTGCCATGCAATTTTGACCAAGCTTTCAATTGCTTGGTCCCATATGAAGCATTTCTGCAAAAAGATTAAAGTATATGATTAGTTAGTAATTACACATTTCATATTATAAATCAAAATGCTAAAAGAATTACGCTTCACCTTGAATTCCTGCCAATAAAACTCCTTAGTGTCATTTGGCACTGTCTTCCAACAGTGTCCTTCCGCGATCAATCTTTATTTTATTATCAGAGTAATCCTGCGACTGCACATCTCCGACGGATGTAAACTACATGAACAACGGTGAGTTAGTATAGGGTAACATTGAAATTAATCATAATTAAAAAATAATTAACTATTACTTGTTATTAATGAGTGAAATGGTCTGTCGGAATGAATGTGTGCCGCCTACAGCAGTGGTCGATCCTGCAGATGCTGGAGCAGATGATAGAGTAGATGCTGATGCAGATCCTGACCATCTAGCTGATGCAGTAGCAGAAGGAGATGCAGGTTGAGGTGAATGTGAATGTGATATCGCAGGTCGTGGAGCTGGAGTGGGATGGTGAGGAGCTAGAGTGTGACGGTGAGGAGGTGGAAGGGGACGGGGAGGCAATGCATCGGTACATGGTGGAACTGGTGGACCTAATAGATCCCTATGACATGGTTGTACACTGGATGCAAGTGGTACCCATATTTGAAGCTCCGTATCCCCAAGTCCCGTTGATGCCGTGGTAACTACGGCTAATGCTCTTGTCCGCCATCTGCAGTCGCCTCCTCTTGACTTGTACTAGCAGGAAGTCGAACCGGTCCTCTGGGCTTCTTAACCCTTCCACATCCCCTCATCTGTGAACAAATAAAAAATAGTCAATGCAAAAAATAATATAAAGTTCATAAACATTAAATTAAAAACGTACAAACATAGTAAGTTACTCACTGAGAAATAATGAAAATATACAACTCCAAACTGATTTATAATATAAATTAATTTAGTCCGATTCATACGAATCGAACTCATTATCACCATCTGCATCTACATCAGAATTAGGGTCACTAAGAAACTCATCTTCATCTGTCGAAACATCATCATGAATCTCAGTCATTCCTCCACTAGGATCATTCAGGTAGTGTTGTTGAGTAATATCATCCAGATTTACTTCAGCGTAATCAATCTCATCTTCTTGAAAAGGTTTATATGTCTTTGAAGACGTTTCAGATACTTCAACAACGGGTCTACCTTTAACTTTCATCACAGCCCACCAATCATTTTTGTCACGACGCTTGCTCGGGTATGAAGCATAAACGACCTGTGTTGCCTGAGAGGCTAATACAAATGGCTCGTACTTACTGTATCTACGCTTATTGTTAACATCGACTATTCTATAATGTCTATGCACCTTGGTGCCCGTATTTAGTATTGGATCAAACCAATCATATTTGAAAAGTACAGTCCGCTTAATTGATAACACTGGATACTCCAACCGTAACACCTCAACCAACTGTCCATAGTAGTCACTTTCTTTAAAACTGTAATTACTCCCTTTTATACATACACCAAAATTCATTGACTTACTACTTAAATTTCCATTGATTGTGTTGAATTTATATCCATTAACACAATACCCATCAAAAGTTGTGACACTTCTGAGTGGTCCCTTTGAAAGATCTTGTATAAGCTGATTTTTTACATTGTTCTGCAATTCATGGGCATACTTGTAAAACCATTGGCCAAACTCTCTCTCCAGTTTTTCATCAACAGTTGCATCTGTGATATTTGGTTGTGCCGATTTTACTTGCTCTACATAAATGCTATACATACAAATTAACAAGTAATGTTTAACAATAATGTACAATATAAGAGATATTACACTATTAATATAACTAACAATACTTACTCAATATATGTTTTCACCTCTGGACAATTTAAAAGAATATATGTTTGAGCAGATTGGCTTTCATTTTCAGTCATATATCTCGATTTTCCCTTTCAGATTGTGCTACCTGTGCATTTGAATATGCTTAATTTGCTCGGTACATCATCATCGGAAACAAATTCATGCAAGTTGCGTGGAACCTTCGATGTCTGGTCATTACATGTGCTTCAAAATAATGAGCAGAAAATGCACCTGCTTCTTCTACCAAGTAAGCATTGCATATTGAACCTTCGACCCTTGCTTTATTTTTGACATTGTTCTTTAACTTTCTCATGTATCTAGTGTGTGAAAACAGAAATTAGAAATGTATACTAAGTAAATCATAATGCTGAGCAATATACGTAAAGAATTAGTAAGTATACCTCTCAAATGGTATATCCACTGATATTGTACTGGTCCTGCAATTAATGCTTCATATGCAAGGTGTACTGGTAAATGTTCCATTGAATCAAACAGACTTGGAGGAAATACTCGTTCAAGCTTACAAAGGATCACAGGAATTTGTTCATTTAACCGTTGCATGTCCCAATTAATAAGTGTAGTTTAAGTAAGTTCTCTGAAGAAATTGCTAAGCTCTGTTATTGGTTGCCAAACATTATTCGATAACAATTCTCTGAAAGCTATAGGAAGAATTCGTTGTATGAAAACATGACAGTCGTGGCTTTTCATACTAAAAAGTCTAAGCTTCCGACTATCAACACACCTCCCTAGATTGAAAACATATCCATTAGGGAATTTCAGTGTTTTAAGCCAATCACACAGTATCATCTTTGATTGCTTGTCCAAACAATAACTTGCTTTTGGATATTTTCCGCTAATTGGATCTTTCTTCAATTCTGGTCTCCTGCATATTTCATTTAAATCTTCCCTTGATTTTATATTGTCTTTCGTCTTCCTCTCCACATTCATCACTGTATTAAAAATATTTTCAAATACATTCTTTTCAATATGCATTACATCAAGATTGTGGCGAATCATATTTGATTACCAATATGGCAAATCCCATAATATGCTCCGCTTACGCCAACCAGTTGTCTTTGAAAGCCGACCATTTATTTCATGACTGTCAATGTCTATTATCCGCATCAACCCAATTTGCTCAATTTCTTTTAGCAAGTATTCCCCAGTTCTAATTGGCGGCGATGACTTGGAGACTGTTTGGTTTTTAATAAAAGATATCTTGTTTCGACGGAAAGCATGGTCGTCAGGCAAAAACTTTCGATGACTGTCAAACCATGTTTGTTTACCCCCCCTTTTTAATGTAAATGCATCTGTGTTTTCCATACAGTAGGGACATGCAGTGCGTCCTGCTGTGCTCCACCCTGAGAGCATTGAATAAGCAGGGAAGTCACTAATAGTCCAAAGTAAAGCAACATGCATAGTAAAATTGTTCTGCTGGAAAGCATCATAAGTATTCACACTAATTTTTCAAAGTTCTTTCAATTCCTTCACTAATGGTTGCATGTACACATCAAGCTTCTCTTTTGGATTCTTGGGACCAGGTATGATAATTGTCAGGAATATGTACTCATCTTTCATACACATACCTGGTGGCAAATTGTATGGAGTTAATATTACTGGCCATGAAGAATACTGTTGCCCAAATTGACCGAATGGTTGAAATCTATCAGTGCAAAGGCCGAGTCTGACATTTCGGGCCTCCATTGCAAAGGTTGGATGAGTTTGATTGAAATGCTTCCAAGCAAGAGCATTTGAACAATGATGCATCACCCCATCATCATTTGCATGGTCATTGTGCCAAGTCATATACTTAGCTGTAACACACGATGTATAAAGTCTTTGCAAACGTGGTGTAATGGGAAAGTAATACATTTTTTTGTATGGTATTAGACTCTTCCCTTTCCCCTTGGTGTGCTTGAGGTGTTTGAACCTTTCATGGTCACAAAATTTGCATCTAGTAAGTTCTTTATTATTTTCCTAATAAATCATACAATCATTAAAACAACAGTGTATCTTTTGTACAGGAAGCCCCAATCCTTGGACTAGTCTCTTTGTTGAGTAAAAGCTGCCCGTCATGACATTGTCACTCGGTAACATCTCCTTCATAAGTTCACAAATCTGATCAAAACACCATTCTGAGAAATGATGTTCTGCCTTCAGATTTAGTAAACGTGAAACGGCCGATAACTGAGAGTGAGTTTCACATTCAGGCCATAGTTCTTACTTAGATGCATTTAACATTTCATACAGTTTCTGTGCAGCGGAGTTTGGCATCTCATATGTATCATTATGTATTATATGACAACTTATTGCATCCATGACCATGTCCTCAAACCGATTGAAATTTAGGTGATTAACACTATCAGAACCATAAGACATGTCTAATAGTGCATCACCAGATCCGTCATGCACTTCAGTTTCACCGTGCAAATACCAAGCAAGGTAATTTTGCACAAAACCATGCTTCATTAAATGATATTTAACTGTATTTTCATCTTGAAAGCTACAGTTCTGACACTTAAATCGATTGCAAGGACAGCGAATCTGATCGTCATTTAAATAATATGGGCAGTTCTTAGCCTTCTCTATAAATTCATTGATCCCCTCTAAATATCTGGGATTAAGTAAACCATCTCTGAGACGAGCATACATCCAACTTCTTTCAGCAGTCATATTAACTACAATAACGATGCTGATATGAAAACATAAAACTTATAAATCCTATCTTCGAACAGAGCCTGAAAACCAATAATTAAATTATGCATTATATCTAAAATATGCAGTAATTATATCAATTTTACTTAAGAGAATAATTTATGCAAAAAAATAGAATAATAATACAAAAACCTGAAATACATGATAATTTAATTACTAATATCTTCATAATCACGTGTTTAATTAATTATTAGGTCCGCCAATTTATTAGATGCGCCAAATTATTTTTGAGAAGTGCACCAAAATGCACCAGCAGGTGCACTGCAAAATGCACATGCTGGTGCACTTGGCGAGTGCAACAGCAGGTGCAAAGGATAAATTCAAAAAAATATAAAACCTGAATCAGGTAAAAAATTTCACAAAAATCAAGCGGGTGCAGAGGATAATTTCACAAAAAATCAAAAATTTCAAAAATATAAAACATTTCACAACAATTTCACAAGAATGGAGTACATGCAAGAAAATAGGGTACCTGTGGACAGTGTCCGTCGATAATGGCAAGACCGGAGAGAGAGAGGGCCTCACTCGTGGACCGTGATGCCGAGAAAGGGCGCACCTGTCGACGGTGGATGGCGGCAGACCGTGGTTAGCGGCAGCGGTGAAAGACCCAGAGGTTGGACGCAAATTCGGATTTCAGAGATATTTTGATTTCCTAATCACACGATTTAGGGATCTCATTTAGTATACTGTGTATTTTGGGTTAAAATTCACTAACGGATGATTAGTCCGTTAGTGAAAAAAACATTAGATTAAAAAATAATAAAATCACTTACAGATTACTAACAGAAATAATGTCCGTTAGTATTTCACTAACGGACTTATGATGGATGGGTACGAGCGTATTCTTCAATCCGTTAGTGAAGTCCGTTAGTGATCAATTGAAATCTTGTAGTGGGAGATATGGGGTGAAGATGACGTATCTCATATGTTTAATTACACATGTCAAGTTAGTGATATGACTGATATAAAAAAATATGTTAAGATACTTCGTCGTGTTAATACGATAAATGAGGATGTTGATATTGATCTCTCTGGAACTGCTCTTGAATCAAATATTGAATAATGTGAAGAGCAGAATTCACTGAATGATTATAATTTATCTGATACTCTTGAAGGGCGATCGAATAATTTATCTGATAGAGCAGAGGATGATGATTCATAGATATCTACTGAGGATGATGATGATGATGGCGAGGATAATGATTCATAGATGTCTACTGAGGATGATGATGATGGCAAGGAGGATAGTTTGAGTAGATATCAATACTACAATACTCAATTTCTAATCCTATTGTGCCTATTGTTCATCCTCCCCATACTCAGAAATATATTTCGATTTACTACAGTGGATTCCTATGATAAACTAGAATGTTGTTTCTTTTGGGATCCATTTAAAGAGTTTTCAATTGGGATGCTATTTTCTTCAAGATATGCAATGGCTCCGGCTGCAAAAAAATATCACCTTAGACGTCATCATCAATTTTGCTACCATGAAACAAGAGAGAGTACATATTCTATAAAGTATAAAGACAAATACAATGGTTGTGCATTGAGGCTTCGAGCATCCAAAAAACAAGAAGAGGATATATAAAAAATTATGAGATATAATGGACCACACACATATACAAATCCTCAATTATTGAAAAACAATAGCTAATTGGATGAAAATTTCATCTATTCATTCATCTTTGCATTGATTGAATAACAGCCTAATATAAAAATTGCAGCCCTACAAGCAGAAGTGTGAGATAAATTTGGGTACGAGTTGTCTCATAAAAAAACATGGAAAGCAAAGTATAAGGCAATTGCAAAGCTTTATGGGAGTTGAGATGAATCACATAGTTAGTTGCGTAAATTCATAACAGCTGTTCATTATTTCAATTGTGAAACAATATACATTATTAGGAACAACCCACATTGGATAGATGAACAATTAAATTTGATGTGTTGTATATTTGACCAAATGTTTTGGACTTTTAAGCAATCGATTAAGGGATTTAAATATTGTCAACCTGCAATTTCAATCGATGAGACATTACTTTATGGAAAATACACCTGGCGTATATTGTGTGTAACTGCACTCGATGGAAATAATCAACTTTTTTTTAAAACTTTTGTCATTGTTAATAAGAAAGATGATGACAATTAGTCATGGGTTATGGACTGCATAAGGTATTTGTGACCAATAGAGAAGACTTATGTGTAATTTCAGACCATCATGCTGGAATTATTAAGACGATACAGAAAGATTGGTGGCAACCTCCAGCCGGTCATCATCCTTACCATATAAGACATGTATTGAGCAATTACAATAAAACATTCAAAAATGCTGCAATAAAGAAATCATTGTGTAGGGCAGATAGATGTCATGTCTTTAAATACAATTTTTTTTATCTATTTAATGTCACATTTTGCTGATAATAATTTTACTTTAATGAACTTATAATTTATATCAGCAAATCAAAATCAGAAGAGAAAGTTTTATGAAGCCATGAACAATATTCAGGAGGTGCACCCTGAATCATATGATTGGACAGTTAAAATAAATTTAGCGAAATGGACGAGATCACACGATGGTGGACAAAAATATAACATGATGACAATAAACATTTCTAAATCCCTAAATGGCATGATGAAAGGATTTTGAGTGTTGTCTATAACGACAATAGTTGAAAAAATATTCTTTCAATATGTCCATTATTTTGATACATGACGAACAATATTTTTTGATCAGCAAAGCAAGGATTTATTTTCACTCAGACTTGCAGTGAAACTCTTCGTGTTAATGCAATTAAAACGAATGGACATAGAGTGAGAAGGTTTAAAAGTCAAACAATGGTTTGTAAAATAATTATTATTCGGGGTAGGCAAAAACAAGTGGTTAAACTTATGGATTAAATATGCACATGTGACAAATTTCAAGAGACGAGATACCATGTTCACATGCTATTGCTGCATGTATGTCCCATTCAATTGACTACAAGCAGTTTGTCTCTGATTATTATAAATTGGAGTATATCATCCAATGTTATGCATACACATTCTATCTTTTTAGACATCCTAACTATTGGCCTGCAACATATGAACTTCTTCTTGTGCCTGACATTTCTAGAACAAGGAAGAAGAAACGACCAAAATCTTCTAGGATTCATAATGAGATGGATTGAAAGTCGAGCAAAATAAAAGAAACGTCTAGAGTCCATTGTTTAATATGTGACAGGGTGGGACATAATAAAAAAATCTGTGTAGGTTGAAAAATAAATAGATAAATGTTAATATTTATACTTACAGTCACTTATATTTTTTATAATTATTATAAACGTAATGTATTTTTTAGTGTTCATTTATTTTTATTGGTATCTTATATTTATGTTTAATGGTCGATCGCTCATGATTACATTTACAGATTAATATGGTCGATCGCGTTGTTAAAAAGAACAAATCACACAAGTCATCCATATCAAGAATATTTAAGAATAATTCAATTATAATAGTCAAAAAGTATATAGATCCTAATGGCATAACATGGTATGAAAAAAATAAATACGTCAGATTACTCATGTCTTAATCGTAGTAATGCACCACATATTTTCATTGGTTTTCCTTTAAATTCGTTACAAGATTTTGGATAAGTAATTATATCGAGCGTTGAACCTCCATGGGGAGACTATGGAAAATACGTTGTGAGTTAGAAGTATATTTTAATAAATATATTAAAATATCTCTAATGGTTTAAAAAATTTACTAATTAATTTTTTATTAATTTTAACAATTAAATATTATAAAAAGTTTAAAACACTCTCGATACGGAAAGACTAATTATTAACTTTTTTATAAAATTAAGAAATTAATTAATATTTTTTTTTCAAATTACAGAAATTAGATGATAAAATATTTAAAAATAATTAATTAGTAGATTTTTTAAAATGCTATGATGGTTTAATGGATTTTTTAAAATTGAGAAGTAATAGAATTAAATAATAAATTTTTATGTATTTTGCTATTATTAAGTATACATTTGATATGATAACAAAAATTAGAGTAGTTGTTAATGGTATATATTTTTATGGAGTAATAATTAAATTTAAAAAAAAAGGTTTAATATTAAAAATGAATATAACTGTTAATCTATTAATTTTTTATGTTTTATATAAAAAAATTAAAAATAATTAAAAATAATTCATTTAACTTAATAAAATATCATTTAGATGTTATATTATAGATAAGTAATGCAATGAATATATATTTATTATGAATCATATATTAATTTAGAGAAAATTTTAATATAAAATCAATCATAAATAGATAAATCCGTAACAAACCGTATTCTAAGTAGACACCTATCATGATGTTCTTACAAGTGGACAAATGGTGCGAGAGTAGAGTGCATGTTAACGGGAAAGTAGCAATCAAAAGAAAGCACTAGAATTTAAGTTATGGAACCCACAATACGCGTCGTTTTAAATACAAATTTTGAATTTTACAAAATGGCAAATAATGAAAATGTTGAATTAAGCGTCAAAGGCCAAACCGAGACTACGTATTAGATAAAGTCAAACAAAGTGTGGCGACTGTTGGACAATTCAACATTCCTCGCTATATAAACGCCTAATTCTCTACTCATTCTTCATCTTCATCACCATTTCTATTCTCTGCCTCTTCACTTCACTCAGCTTCTCTCTCGCTGATCAGTTTTGTTTTCTCCAGTTTTCCATCCATAATTAATAATGGGTTTGAAGGGTTTTGTTGAAGGTGGTATTGCCTCCATTGTCGCCGGTGCCTCCACCCACCCTCTTGACCTCATCAAGGTTCGCATGCAACTTCAAGGTGAATCCCACCTCCCCAATCCAGCTTCCCTTCAAGCCCTCCGTCCTGCCATCGCCTTCAACACGGTTGCTGCTGGTGCCGGTAATATTTCACTACCTGTAGAAATTGCTCCTCCGCCAGCTCGCGTTGGACCCATTTCTATCGGTGTTCGTATCATTCAATCTGAAGGTGCTGCAGCCCTTTTCTCTGGTGTATCTGCCACTATACTTCGCCAGACCTTGTACTCAACCACCCGTATGGGTCTTTACGATGTTCTCAAACACAAGTGGACAGATCAAGACACCGGAAGCATGCCTCTTCCACGCAAGATTCTTGCCGGCCTTATCTCCGGCGGTATCGGAGCCTCCGTTGGGAACCCCGCTGACGTGGCTATGGTCCGAATGCAGGCTGATGGACGTCTCCCAATTGACCAACGTCGCAACTACAAGAGTGTGTTTGATGCTCTGACTCAAATGTCAAAGCAAGAAGGAATTGCTAGCCTCTGGCGTGGCTCAAGTCTAACAGTGAACCGTGCAATGATCGTCACTGCATCACAGCTCGCATCCTATGATCAGATCAAGGAGATGATATTGGAGAAGGGAGTGATGAGCGATGGAATTGGGACCCATGTGACGGCGAGCTTCGCAGCTGGGTTTGTGGCATCGGTGGCTTCAAACCCTATAGATGTGATAAAGACTAGGGTTATGAACATGAAGGTGGAGACAGGGGCGGAGCCGCCATACAAGGGTGCATTAGACTGTGCAATGAAGACAGTGAAGGCGGAGGGTCCAATGGCTTTGTATAAGGGATTTATCCCTACAATCTCAAGGCAAGGACCTTTCACTGTGGTGCTGTTTGTCACGCTAGAGCAGGTCAGGAAGCTGCTCAAAGATTTCTAATTCATGTGATGATGATCGATGAGGAAAATCAAATGCCATTACATATAGCTAGAAAGCTGTGAATTTTTCAGCTTCATTACTGAGAGAATTATAAATAATTTAATTCTTTGGTTAGGAAAGGCCGCTACTATTCCATTACTGTAAAGAAGAATTGATTTTTTGATATATAAATTCGTATTGATCACATTTCCATTTATCCATATTGCTGCAAGTGAATCATTTACCTAACGAATTTAACCAGCTTCGTGACTTCCCATCCCCCTCTACTAGACCTTTAAATCACTCAGTTCCTGTGAGATGGTCTCCTCATATTGATTGGGTTAAGATGAATATTGATGCGGGGAGGACTGCTACGGGTGGTATTGATTTAGGAGTTCTTTGTCGCGATCATGCAGGCCATGCTTTAGCTGCAGCAGGTGATTTCAGAAGCTCTAGCTATCTCTTTTGGCCTCCAGCTTGCTGTTGATATGCTCTTCATGCATCACAGTCATCAACTAAAATTAAATCTTATTCTCGTTAGAGATCCATTAAAGATAACCAACTTAGTACTACCAACCAATGAAAATAAATTTTTATACTTTACATGAGACAATTAAAAAAAATAACGGTCAAATCACTAAATTATTTTTATTCATGTGTCATAATATAAATAGTCAGAAGTACTATCTCATCGTGAGACGTAGTACTCCTGGTGTATTGAAGCTTTTATTCATAATTTAAAAAAAAAAAAAAAAAAATTGGTGCCAATGCCCCTCCAGCCCTCTAGCCTTCACCCTAAACTCTTTCTAAAGGTTATATATATATATTTTTTGATGGAAAATATTAGTGGCGTTGTGATCGATATTTATGAAGTTTTGATTTCAAATTCTGTTACACTAAGTCAATGGTTTAATTACTAATAAAATTTTATTTTTTTGAGAAATTATTAATAACTTAAATAGTTAAATTCATAATGTAACATAAGATTAATAACTTAGTCCATTTCAAAAAAAATTCTGATAGCAAAAACTTGCATGTGAGGGTTACACATCGTTATTTTCCAAGTGAAATAAACCTTCCAACATAATAAATCCGTCCTTTTATAAAATTTAATTTTACTTATTTACTTCTTTAAATTCAGTAAACTGGTTCTAAATAAAAATTATCCACCGAATCATCGAAGCAATGGAATTAAGTGAAAGAAAGAAAAAAAATTAAGAATGGGTCAACAGTGTCTTGTCAGTGGAACACATGAACATGCGACTGAGTCATACAATTGTTACACAGTTGGCCAGTTCTACAGTTCATTACAGAAACCCAACTAAATCATTCATTGCTCCAACACTACACAGTCAAACTAGGAAGGCCAAGAATGGTCACAGAAAACAGCACCCTGCAACCTAGCCCAGACATAAAGAGTCAAATCTAATACCGTGTATAATTGATCAGTTCAAAAAAGAAGATTTTTCTTCAAATTTTCTCTATATAAATATATGCAACTCTTCTCTTCTTTCAAACATCTTCAATCCATTTCCATTTTTAACTACCTTTCGAGAAATCGGCCTGCCAAAGTTTTTCTTGCCTTCCTGAACTTCTCTAGATCGATCTCACAATAAAAGATGGGTTTCAAAGGCTTTTTTGAAGGTGGCATTGCCTCCATCGTCGCCGGTGCTTCCACCCACCCTCTCGATCTAATCAAGGTTCGCATGCAACTCCACGGTGAATCTCACCTTCCAAATCCGTCCACGTTGCATGCCTATCGTCCTGCTTTTGCTGCTAACGTTTTACTACCAACAACCTTAGAAGTTCCCCCTCCACCTCGTGTAGGACCCATTTCCCTTGGCGTCCGTATCATCCAATCTGAAGGTGTCGCCGCACTTTTCTCTGGCGTTTCCGCCACTGTCCTACGTCAAACCCTATACTCCACCACCCGTATGGGACTTTATGAAGTCCTTAAACAAAAGTGGGCTGAACCTGAAACTGGAAATCTGCCTCTTTTACGTAAGATATTGGCTGGCCTCGTCGCTGGAGGAGTTGGAGCTGCCGTTGGGAACCCAGCTGATGTAGCTATGGTTCGAATGCAAGCAGATGGACGGCTCCCCGTTGACCTACGTCGGAACTACAAAAGTGTGGTGGATGCTCTCACACAAATGTCCAAGCAAGAAGGCATAGCTAGCCTGTGGCGTGGCTCAAGTCTGACAGTGAACCGTGCAATGATTGTCACCGCATCACAGCTCGCATCCTATGATCAGATAAAAGAGATGATCTTGGAAAAGGGTGTGATGAGCAATGGAATAGGAACCCATGTGACGGCGAGCTTCGCAGCTGGGTTTGTGGCTGCTGTGGCTTCAAATCCTATAGATGTGATAAAGACTAGGGTTATGAACATGAAGGTGGAGACAGGGGCGGAGCCGCCTTACAAGGGTGCATTAGATTGTGCAATGAAGACTGTGAGGGCGGAAGGAGCTATGGCATTGTACAAAGGATTTATACCTACAATCTCAAGGCAAGGACCTTTCACGGTGGTGCTGTTTGTCACTCTTGAGCAGGTCAGAAAGCTTCTTAAGGATCTATGAGTTTTTAGGACGAAGGGCAAGAAATACAAGACTATAGAACTAATTGAATTCACAGGACAAGAAATGTTTGTCTTGAATTCATACCGCATGAATTTTCCTTTTTCGATTAATGAATATATACAAGAAGTTTAATCATTTATAGGGGTAGAAATTTATTTTTATTTATTATTTTTAACAGTGACATATCGAATTGAATAATGAAAATTTTACAATTTAATTTTAATGATCTCATCTCGATTTTAAAAAATATATTAAAACATCATTAATATTTTAAAAAATTTAATAATTACTCTATTTATCTATTTTAACTATTAGTATTATAAAAATATCTAAAATATTTTTTATATGAAAAGATTAATTAATAAATAAATTTTTTATAAAATTAAGAGATTAATTAATGATTTTTTTTAAATATAAAATTAAATAATAAAATATTTAATAATTAAAATTAATAAAAAATCTAATTAATAAAATTTTTAAAATATTAAAAATATTTTAATATAATTTTTTAAAATCGATAAATTAATTAATTTATTTTTTAATAACATAAAAACTAAATAGTATATTTTTATTTATTCACTTTCCTTTTAAATATCTTTATGTGTAAATATTTATTTTTACATATTAATATTTTTAAATTTAGGTATTCATCCATATTTCTTAGAGAAAAAAATATTATACTTGTTAATAATGAGAAATTGATTTACCTATGTAATTTTCACGTTTAGGACATTAAAAAAGAAAAAGTCAATGAAACCATTTTTCTAATTAAAATGAAAAAATTTTAAATTAGAGAAACTGATTTTCTAAATAAATTACTATTTAGTCTGTAATATTAAAAAACTTATTAATTAATTTTTAATTTTAAAAAATATTTTAAAATATTTTTAAATTTTAAAAAGTCTATTAATCAATCTCTCTATTAATTTTAGCCGTTAAATATTATAAAAAATTCTAAATATCTTAAAAATTTGAGTGATTTACTAATAAATTTTTTAAAATTAAAAAAATAAATAATAAAATATTTAATTACAAAATGAATAGAAAATTGATTAGTAAATTTTTTAAAATATTAAAAATATTTTAATATATTTTTTTAAAATGAAAGTACTTATTTTTCATATATCATAAAAACTAAATCGTTTTCTCTAAAGTTTTAAGTGAATAAAAATAATCTCTGAGTTTCGTGTATACTCTCATTGCTAATTTAATTTTGTGACAGAATTTCTGTTGGTGAAGGCAATGTTTCGTCACTAAATTTAGCAACCACCAAAATCCTTGTACATCAATTAAATTTATGGTGCTAAACTAATTCCATAGCTAAATATTTTTTAATAAGAAAATTAGAAAATAGGGAATTAAATCGGAGTCTTAAATGAATTATATGCAACTGCTAAATTAAATTAGACTAAATCTAAAAATTAATTTTATTTTTTTTAATAATCCACAGTATATCTAATATTATCTATAGTTATTTTTTAAAATTTCTTTAATTTTTTGCTATTAATTTATTAGAACTACTGCAAAAAATACAATAAATCCAATCACAATATTGGATAGCCTTATTAAAGAATCGAAATACATCTTTTTAAATTTTAAAAATATTCCATATTCAAAATTTAAATTTAAAATCTTTAATTAATATATATAATTTCACTTACGTGTCAAATTATTTTATACTGTTAATAAAATCTTTAATTAATATATATATATATATAATTTTACTTGCATGTCAAATTATTTTATACCGTTAATAAAACATAAAGAAATTGGACTCGTAGATTTAACCTGATGATAAGTGTATCTGAATAAATATGAGAAATCTCACGTTCTACTTTCCAATCTCAATTCCTATCTCAAAATAAATAAATAAAATATAAAGAAATTATTGAAATTATTGTCCTTTATTGACATGAGAATTCCAATTGTGAGGCAATTAGGTATAGAATGTGAAGGCAAGGTTGGTAATTAATCACTATGATTAATTGCTAATATAATACTAATTGCTGTTCTTGATTAGGTTTTTCACTTTTTTTTTTTAACTTTTCAATTACTTTATAGTATAAGTGCTTTTCCACAAATATTGAAATATAATTAATCACTCCTTTGTCTCCTCCACTAACATCAACATCAACATCATCCCTTAATTAATCTCATCTGCCCTATTTTCTCCACTAATAATTAATCCCTCCCCTAATTACATCACTAATTAAACTTACATTTCTTTAACTTTAATTTTAGGTATATTGGAGCTTTCAACATTTGATTGAGTTGTACTCATAAATTTAGCCTGGTGGTAAGTGCATTTTAATAAATTTGAGAGGTCTTAAGTTCTACTCTCTCAATTCTCAATCTCCATTTAAAAAAAAAAACATTTGATTGACTCATACATATTTATATCCGGAAATAGATTACCAAATTTTGAATCTTTAACTTTTTATACTAAAAAAAGGAACGTTGCTATCAAATTAGGAGATTTTTTTAAAAAAAAATATTATCTTCTTGTCATAATTTTTATTCATTTTATTTTTCAACACATTAAAAAATATTTTTCTTATTAACTTTTAAATTGTATTCATTTTAAAAATATTAAAATTTATTAAATATTAAAATATAAAATTTCTTTAAAATAAAATAAAATTAAATAGAATTATAATAATTAATTTATATGTTATTATAGTGTAAAAAAATCATAATAATTTTAAAATAATTAAAAAATAAAAATTATAAAACTAAAGAGTTTCAGATAAATTGATTCAAAAAAAAAAAAAAAAAGAGTTTCAGATAAAGTTAATTTTTTTGGGTAGCAAAAATTTTTGCTCTTACCCTTGACAAAAAATTTTGCTCTTACCCTTGGCAAATTTTAATCTTAGTCCTCCACTTTAATAAAAATTTCATAAAATAGAAACTTAATTACTTTCGCATAAGTTGCGGAGCAACCCTCGTTCATATTAATTTTAAAACTAAAAAATCTTACTTTTTTTATTTATATTTATTGAGGTATATTAAAAACTTAACCAATAAATGACTATATAAAAAAATTATTTATAATTTAAAATGAATTTAAAAAAAAAAAGTTTATCTTTATTATACGGAATACTAGCTTTCTATTCATTTATTTCTTAAAATGTTTAGTCTAATGATAAGTATATCTAAATAAATTTGAGAGATCTCACATTTTACTCTCCCAATTCTCAATTCTCATTTAAAAAAAAAAATTACTTCAAAAAATTTAATCATACAAATATTTTTTAATGAGAGAAAAAATTATGCAATTCTTTTAATAATGATGATTTTTTTAATTTTTAAAAGATGAAGTTAGTTATTTTAGATTTTAAAAATTTTATAACAACACTGAATTCTCTATATATATTTTATTAACAATCTTTGTTTTAAAATATTTTAACCAAATAATAAATTTTAGTACTGAATAATCATCGATTTACGCTTTTTCGACAGTCAAGTATTATTAATTAACTATACAAAACCAAATCATAAATTGTACAAACAAATTTGAAAATCAGTCGCCTACTCCATTCTAAACGGCCATTTAATTTCCTCCCTAGCATGCGTGTAAGCAATTCTGCTGGATATTCGGGTCGGTTATCCCTTATCACACTGGGTCTTGAAACCGAGATGACTTTGCTATTATTGGGCCATCTGTCTCTGCCATACAGATTCGTATATACGGGAATGCCAGTCGTCTGCTCCATACTAAACAGCTATTTAATTCCCTCCCTAACACGCGTGTAAGCAATTCTGTTGGATGTTCGGGCCGGTTATCTCTTATCACACTGGGCCTTGAAATCGAGATGGATGTGAGAAGACTGAGGCCCACGGGAGGCTCGACCTCGAGGCCGGGTGATCCAGGCCGGCTCGTTGAAGACGCCTTTTAACCCTTGGGCTAAACTTGCGATCATGGACTGGGCCTTGTATCGAGGTGGTGAAGCCCAGCGGTTATCACAGACTATTTTCCAAAAAAAGTCGATCCATAGCGTTTTAATTTATAATAATCGTAGAGTCATCTAAAAGAGTCACTGTCAAATTTCAGAATTGAATAATGATCGATCCACATTTTTTCGACATTCAAGTATTATCATTAATTAACTATACAAAACCAAATCATAAATTGTACAAACAAATTTAAAAACCAGATTTACATACTACAAAACCCACAAAATTGAAAAACAAAATCATTCTAAAATCAAAACTCAAGTATCCATTACCAAAGAAGGCAGCGGAACTTGAAAAAAGAAAAACTCTAACTCTTCCCTGTTCTCTCTTCTCTCTTCTCTTTCCCTGCATTATAAAATAATAGTTTAATTTTAATGAAATTTGAAGAAAATTTGTATTGCCTGAAAAAGGGCAGACCTTAATTATAATGTTGTGAATAAATTTAATTGGGATATGTGAGTTTTGTTCCCTCCACTCTCAGCAACAAACCTGGAGTTTGATTATACATGTTTCTATAATAATAAAAATAATAATAGGATGTATTTATTGATTGAATTTAGATTACTCCACCCATTAAATAATCTATTTTTTTTTCCTTTTTATCACACGGCTGTTTTATTATATTCTATTAAAGAATTAATTATTACAGACTTATTATTATTAAATATGTGATCTGATGGTGTCCATAATTACGTACGCTTTTTCTTTTTTCTTGCCTAATCAGTTGAATAGGGGACCAGGCCGTGCCAGACTCAATATGAGTATTTAGAAATTAATTTATAATTAAGCATTAATGATTATGATAATTAAACCTTAGATTATTGTAATTATAGTTGTGAGATTTTAACCGTGGGTCTTATGACCAATCAGCAATCAACTTTAGGTGGGTTCACGGAAATATGTTGCATATAAATTATAAATTCAGATAAAAAAATACCATAAAAATCAGAATTTTCCTTGTTTAAAAATATTAAATATTAATTTTTAGGCTGAATTTCTAAACTATTATTGAAGAGTAAATAAAATTATTATTTATTATAATTTTAAAGTGTGAGGTAAGTAAGATTATAAGATTTTTTTTAAAAAAAAATTCTCTTATTTATAATTATGTATTTAGTGTTACATCATTAAAATTTAACGATATTAATAAAAAATTTTCATTTTATTAATATAAGGAAATACATACGATGTTTTTGGTAATGATGATTTGAGATCCAGAAAATAGGATTTTACAATGGGTTCTGTAAAACTGGAAAAAATTTAGACCTAGAGTAGAGTATTTATCCTTTTATATATTTTCTTTTATTTGCTAGTGACGTGTTAATAGAACGTGCATCATTGGTCCACCTGTCCCTGCTACATTGATACGAACGTACGAGGGAATCAGATCTTTGCCCCATGCGTAACGGCCCCTTGATTCTTTCCGGGCGCGCATGCGGGTGGTCCCCTGTGACGGATGGGTAGGCAGAATCAAGGTTGAACCCAGAGAGGATCTATTCGTTGGGTCGACAATACTGAGCCGGCCTGGTTGAAGAGACTAACGGGAGTCCGGTCTCAAGGCTGGCGGGTTGGGCTTAGACTAAAAGAGAGACTTGAGGGCCTCTAAGTACTGGGCTGATATCATGGACTTAGCCCCAGACCGGGATGGAGAAATCCAGCGGTCATTAGGTAATAAAATTAATCCCAAATTCTAATTTAAAAAATACAAAAGGTTTTTTAATTACTTTTTGTATTATTTTTGTCATATCCACTTGTATAATATTAATAGAGTTTGTAATTCTATTAATAATACAACTTGAAGGACGGATTTCATGAATTTATAAAAATGTTTGCAGATAATATAATTATTTTTTAAAATATGTAGATAATATAATTATTAACAAATTGGTTTTTTTATCTTAGGTGATTAAAAAAAATGTTTTAGTTTAAATTTCACTAAAAACTTTCTTTCCTCCATCCAATGAATGTTAATATTAAAAGAAAATATTAAAAAATAAAATTCCTTTATAGAAAATGATATTTTGATTTATTTTTAAAAAAATATTTGTAGAGGTGATGGTGCTGTTGAAAGGAGAGAAGAGAGAAAAAGAAAGAAGAGAGCATGAAGAACATGGAAAAAAAAGAGCTTTGAACACAAGAGGTTTTGTGCTTTTTTTTTTCTTTTTTTTTTTATTTGTATTACTTCTTTTTCTTTGCCTTTGAATAAAGAAAGGCGTAGTTAGTTTCTTGATGCCGCTGTCCTTCTATGTTCTTCCTGGCATAGTGGATATACCGGTTTTTGCTTGTTTTCTTTTTTTTTTATATGTTTTATTTTGGATTTTCACAAGTTTTCATAGTTGATTTGTAGGAGAGTGCTTATGATGAACCCGTTTCTACAAGGATTTCGACTCTGGTGTCCGGTAAGAGAATCTTTACATACGTGATATTGGCACTCCAGAACTGTACCGATGCATTTGGTGGTCACCGTTCCCTTAGACCTCTATTGGCTGAGCTCTGCCGTTTCCCTCTTACCTTATGTCTGTTCTGTGGTGTTCTACTTGTTTGTAGTCCTATTTCGACAGTTTTAGTGCTTCTTTCAATCCTACTAAGTTTAGCTTGAATTCTCGATCGGTGCTGGCGGTGTGTGATTTATCGATGGGTGTAGTTGATGTTTTGTTTTCTGTGTTTGGTTGGTTTGTTGTTTGTCAATTTGGTTAATTTACTGGTTTGATTTTTTAAAGTTATTTTGTTTTGATTTTCTTTTTTTTATTTTTAAATGCTAATTTTTTTAAATTTTTATTTATATTTGTTTGAGTTTTGGCTATCCCTATTTTTTTCTTCTATGTACATTGTCTTAGTGATCTTGTAGAAATAATATATATTATACATGGATTAAAAACTAAATATATAGTAATATATTTTGATATTTAACTAGCATAAAATAATATATTATAATATATTTGAAAAATAAATGAAAATATATAAATGTCTAATGAAATTGAAATTTATGAAGTTTTTAATTAATTTTTTAAAATATATGAATTAACTTAATGAATATCAATAATGATATATTATGATGATGGTAACGTTTTTATAACTTACCTGCATGGTAATAGCCACACATGTTGACTAAAAGAACATGTTTGAAATAAAGATGGAGAGTGGAGAAAGAAAAAAACACTAATAAAAAATAAAATAAAAAAAAATATTTATGAATTTAGTCTAGTTGTAAGTGTATTTAAATAAATTTGACCGATATCACGTTATACTTTTCTAATTCTGAATCTCTCTAGAATGTTTCATAAAAATATAATTAAAAATTTGTTTAGTAATGGTCATCTAAGATTATTTATACATAGATTAATGGATGGAGGGGACATGTAATTATGAGGAAATGGCACATGTTTGTCTAGGGTTCTTAATTGCATGCTCATGTTATTATTGTTATTTTTTGTTTAAGTTATTATTATTAGTGGTGGTTTCATGTTTGTGCAATTAGTTTACACTTTATAGCCTTGTAGATATTATGAGTTTCAAACAAATTTGGTAGGGCTATATTGGGATCAAATATAATTTTTTTATATTAAATTTATTAAAAATTTAACCATATTATATTTTAAGATGTGTTGATTGCGTTGCATCAAAAATATTAAATTTTAAAGAGTAATAATAAAAAGTTAAGGATATAACTAGCCGAAAAATAAATAGATTAATGATTGATAACCGTCGAGTCTCTTACACTTAGTAGTGAGGCCGAGTTCTGAATAAAAATACAGACCCAAAAAAACTCATCATACTATTTTCAAGTAGACAGGTCCAACATTATAAGTCCTAGTCTAGCGACGTGAAGTAGGCCGGATCAGACATGGGCGCAGGTCCATCAATAGTTAACCTAGCCCTGTAATATGACGTAGAACAGGCAGTCCAGTCACTTTGCAGCTCTACCAGCATGCGCGTCGAAGGAATTAAATGACTGTTTGGCATAAAGAGATACTCTGATTCGTCTATCCATATGGCCTAAGTGACAGAAACAGATAGTACTGTAATAGAAATATGGTTATACGTTACGAGCAGATAAGAAAAAAAGGGATAAAATAAAAGAGAGTGATATTATCTGACTAAATTTACACACACATTGTAAAATTTTATTATTTAAATTTTAGAATATCAACAATCATTAGGATAGTTTTTTGAGATTTCGCCGTGGACAAATTACGTTAATAAAAATTGATTCTCAAAAACCTAAAACGTTTATCCGTTACCAAGTCTGTGAAACCAACTTTCTCTAAAAATCAATTTATTATTATTCCAGTTTTTGAAAAAACAATAATAAAAAAATAAAAGACTAAATTTCTTTTAAAATTATGTAATAAAAATTAAAAATATTAAGTTTTATCTTCCGATTTATATTTAGTTGATTTTGAAAGCTAAATAAATTCAAATATAATCAAATAAATTGAGTAGAATACAATTTAAATTTTAAAATCTTAATAAATTATTTTTTAATGATAATTCGAGAGTAAATTCGACCATAATTATATAATTCACATTAAATTTGGCCTTTTGCCACAAAACAATCATTGGATGAGGTTCTAAGGTGATCTGGCCCAATTCGTGAATAATTTAAGCCTGCCTTTGGAAAGTGGTATCAAAGGCCTACTGGTCCATCTATAGAAATTGCAAATTTTTCCCCTTTTCAATATGAAATCACGATTTTTGTCCAATTGTTTACCTTTTTCCTCTTTTGTTTTTTAAAATAGGGGTGGGAGTCCAACCTTTGACCTCACAAAACTATAAGGATACACTTTCCACCAGACTAAGTTTCGAAGTGCGTTTACCTTTTTCCTCTGTCTCTCTCTTGTTTTTTAATGTGCAAATCAGAAATATGTAGAAACAAATCTGAATTAAAAACATTCAGAAGAAAGAAAAAAAAAAGCCAAAATCAAAGAATTGACAATCACGGAAAATTAAGAATATGACAAAAAATAATAAATTTCTATTTATTTTAGAAAAATATTTTACAGTAATAACAGTAGATAACAGAAATCACCATTCTCCTAAAATTTTAATTTTTAAATAGGAGGGCATATGATAAATATGAATTTATTTTTAATAAAATGTTATTTTTAACTTTTTTTAATTTTTATTTTTTTATTGATATAACTAAATGAAAACTTATTTAGTTTAAATTTAATAATTTACAATTGTATTTTTACTAAAATATAATTTTAATTAAATTTAGAGTTAATTTTGTATAATTTTATTAAATTTAAACTTATTAAATATATATTTTAATTTTTTAAATATAAGTATTATGTTAATAAATATTTTAATCCACTAAATATAAATATTAATGTTCCTGAAAATTTTATTTCCTTCTTTTTCAAAATATGCTTGCACTTTAAAGTCGTTAATGTCACTACATTTGTTTATATATAAATTTATTAATTAAATAAAAAATAATTTATTTTAAAAAATATTTTCTTAAAAAAATTTCTGAATTTTCTCAAAAAATATTGTTTATATGTTAATTAATATTTACAGAAAAAAAATTTTTAAATAAAAATTGAAGATAAAATATTAAAAATAAAATATAAAATTTCTCAAAATTATTTAAATATATTTATTATTAAATTAAATCTATGAATGTTTTAAATAATAACAGATTTTTTTCCCATTAATAATGAAAGGGAAAGGTCAACTAGACAACCACTATGCCATAACAGTCAAATTATGAACGTCAAACGAGGGTAATATCGTCAAATAATAATAATAATAATAATTGCTATTATTATTATTATTATTTTCTATATAATCTTTTTTTCTTTTTGATAATTTTCTATATAATCTTAGCATCCCTAAGCTCACTCAGTCTCCATTTACACACGCAACTTCTTCTGTTATTACACTTTACTGTTCTCTCTCTCCTGCCTTCTCTCTGCAACCTCTCTGATTTTAAGATTTGCCTTGGATCAACTCTCTGTTGCTTTGGATCTGAGCAAGCATAGTGCTTTGATTTTCCATCGTAAGTTATTTAATTGTATTGCTGGTTTTTCCGCTTTGTATCTCTCTATTCTTTTGCTTTTTCAGTTTGGTTTGCCTTCTTTTTGGTTGCTATGACATAATTGGAGTCGATTTTGTAAGATTCTTCTTGTTCATTTATCCCCTTTGCTTCTTTGATCAAAATTGCAATTCAATTTCTGTGAAATTAGGAGTTTAACGGAAAGGTATAGAATTTCCTTGTTTGTTTATTTATTTTTTAATGTTTCTTATTGAATTTGGGTTTTATTTTCTGTGTTACTTGATGGGTTTTTTTTTTTTTTTTTTTCCCTCGTTAGTTTGAGTTTGGTAATTGGGTTTTTCAGGATTTCCAATAGTGATTTTGTGGGGAAGTTAATGGTTGGCAAGTTTGATGTTTTTATAAACTGATGCCACTATCAGTCTACTTGTTTTCTGAGAATATTCAAGATAAGAAGAAAAAAGGAATTCTGTTTTTTTTTTTTGTCGTTTCACTTTCTGATGAAGAAAATGAAACATAGGTTAGATATCATTTTTAGGATTTTGATTACTGGGAATCCTACATATTGAAAAAAGAAAGAAATCTCTGTTGCCAACCATGCTAATTGTTTTGTCTTTCTAAACAGCCAAAAGATTATTCGTGGTTTCGTTGAGAAATTTCCTTTATATGGTTCTATCTGGTTAAATTCCTTACCATTTTGCTGATTTTCACATTTTTTTTGCAGGATATTTCATCATATACCTAGTTATCTGTGGACTGTGGATAATTGAGTAGTGGAGTGAAGGAAAGCAACATGCCTTGGTGGAGTCTATCAGTTGATGTGTTCCGCAATGTTGTGCGATTGAATTTGTATTGCAGGGTTATCCTGTAAATTATTACTCCTACCAAACCTCATTCAATCTTCAAACTCTTGGCTTGTGATTCTTCAGCAAACTGTTAATGGGACCCACTTGCTTTCTTATCTTTTATTGTGATATTTATAGTATTAGCTAAGATTACTAAAACAACTTCTGGTTAAATTGAAGCTCCCTCTGTTTCTTTCCTTGTTTGATCCAATTCTTATTTGAGGTTTCTGTTTCTGCGTCATCCTCATCTTGTTTCACAGAAATTCTGTCCATTTCTCATCTGCATATCAAGCTTGCCATACTCTTACTTTATATTTTTAGTTCATTGTCTTGTTATCTGGATATATTGAGTTTTGAGTGGTCAAAAGAAGTTATGGTGTGCCAAGCAGCAAGCCAGACAAGATTTCGGGCATTAAAGTATGAGAATGGAATTGCTGGAAAGCCGATAATAATAGTTAGAGTCATTGCATGCTATCAACCATTGCAGGATTGCCAGGTTAGTATTACCTCCTATTTATTATTGCTTAATCACTTAATTGTTCGAGTGATGCAATCAACTAGCTTTTCTTTATTCAAGATATACTAAGTGGCTTTCCTGTTGTTAAATTCTTACATATTTTTTGGCTTTACCAGTCAATTTTTGTGCTTAATAATGATTGAAACCCATTGAATCACTCTTTCCATGTTTTTGTTACTTTTCCCAGGCTGAGTACTTCCGCCACTTGCTTAAGCCCGTCACGTAGATTGATTACACAGTTGTGTTATACTGTCAAGCTCAAAATTTATTGTTTCTATTTTTTTTTCCTTGAATTGTTCCTGAACGAAGAAGAAAGCTAATTCAATATTGCATATTGAAGCTCAAACATTGGTATGTTTGGACCTTTTTTTTTTCATCGTTTCTGAAGTTAAAATGATCAAGAACTCATTATGTATCTTGTCTTTTATTTTATTTATCATATACAGGTAATTCTTTTGGTTGGATGGTTAAAGCCAACAGTTCTTGGCTGTTCCCGCCTCATTGTACTGGGCAATCACAAAATTTGAATTGCATGAGCACATCAGTAGAGGCAGTGCAACCAGGATATTTGCCAGCATGTGCGAACTCTGGCTTATACACATTGTCTGCAAATGTGATGATGCCAGGGGTTGAAGACCCATCCCTTCCAAGTTTGAACTCACAACAAAGTAATGGATATGGGGAGTTACCTCATAGTTTGCCCCCTTTCTTCCAGAACTCGTTTCCTGCCATTTGCCCGTGTCCCAAAGAAAACTTTCCTGTGTTTCCTAATGGGTTTTGCGGGGAGGCTTCACCAAATGCAATCCCTGGATGTCAGCAGAAATTTGCTATTTTTGACCAGTCTGGGAATGAAACGAGGTTAATATATAGTGCTTTTTTAACTGCTGATGTGAAACCAACTGTAGCTGCTATAAAACCAGTTGGTGGTTCTTGTTTGCGTAATGGAGAAAATGCAGCTAAAATGGACCAAATCAATCAAACAGTGCTGAAGTTGCCGGAAGTATCAGATGAGAATAACTTAAGTGGTGAAGAAAGTGAGATGCATGAAGACACTGAAGAAATCAATGCCTTACTTTACTCCGATGATGAAGATGATGAGTATACTGGTGGTGATGAAGATGATGAGTATGTTGGTGGTGGTGGTGGTGATGATGATGATTATGATGATGAAGTAACAAGCACCGGTCACTCTCCTTTTCTGATTAGTAGTAGTGGGATGCGAGGACATGTAGAGGATATAACAGAAGAAGTAGCTGGTTCTGATGGTCAGAACAAAAGGCAGAAATTGCTTGATGGTGGGTGCAAAAGAAAATCACTAGCAGACACTGCTAGTTTGACAGAACTCGCCGGAGTTCGGGGGTATGTTTTTGATAATGAAGAATCAAGCTATGCTTTTGGCCAAAATCAAGTAGAGGAAAGGCTTGTCGTTTGGGGGAACAAGCAATTGAAAAAAGATAAGATTCGTGCAACATTGAAAATTCTGGAAAGCATAATTCCAGGGGCAAAGGACAAGGATCCATTATTGGTTCTTGATGTGGCTATAGATTACTTGAAGTCTTTGAAGTTTAAAGCCAAAACTCTAGGAGTGAACTACTTTTAAGTTTCACTCCTTCCTGCTTCCGTATTAGTATGTTGGCTAGTGGGTGGAAGGAAGAATGAAGAAAAGTAGCAATCCAAGAGTTCTTGGCTTGAATGATTGATGAGTTTGAAATCACTATAATAGCTTTTCTGATGTGGTGTAAGCTTTTGGCTTTTTACCTCAAGTCCTGTATATAATGTGCCAATAAAAGGAGTAGTGGGAAGATACATAGCAATTTGCTTGCAAGGGCTGAAGGAAAAATGGGGTTTGGTTTGTTGACCACAGAAGATATCTTTTAGCTTTATTGAAGATTAAAGGTTAACAAAAGTCTAAAGATTTGAATGCATGGGATGATGTTAGTGGTGGGTTGTTCAGCAAATAAGAAGAATTTCTTTGCCTAAGCGTTGAGAACCCCTATGGTTTTAGTGCATGCGCGTTAGGTAATTTGGGTCCCACCCTCCACCCTTTCTTTGCTTTGATTTTATGCAGTTGTCTTCCTCTCTTTACCCTCCCACATAAATCATATTGGTGTTAAACTCTATTGAAGTACCAAGAAAGTTTCAGTCATATGGGAATACTGTAGAGGAGCACGGTATCTCGTCGTGAATTGTTGGGGTCCACTCCTTTTCATCAAGTAATCTCTTTACTTGCATGTTTTCGCACGTGATTGTTGGTGGTAGCTATGGTACTTCTACAGTATGCTGTGACATGAGACCATGGTCATTCAATAAAGTCCTTGGAACCCAGTATGGTGTCTGTCAGTTTTCTGTGTTCATTACTAGTAGTGAGTGTGAATTTGGTGTTTAGTAGAAGAGTGGGAGTGATTGAATTGAATGTATCTTTTTATTTTGGCCCTTTTTTTTCTTTCTATTTTGTTCTTCCTTCTGTCCTGTGGATGCATGTGTCTGTATTGGAAAAGAGAACATGGTGTGTTGTGATTTCATTAATATAAAGATGTTTTCTTGTGACTCTGATGAGTAATGTGGGGGCTAGAGAATCCTGAGCTGATTTTACAGATGGTGCTTTTGCCAAATTATACTTTGTACCGGGACTCTAATTACAGGCTCCATGTGATACTGATTTGCTTGAAAATGTGTGTTTTGAACCCATGTTTAAAAGGTATGGTGGTTTTGCCATATTCTTGCAAAGAATGCAAAGGACAAATGTGCTCCTATGCGCTGCTTTTGTCTGGTTTCTCACCACTATTAACTTTTTCTTTTTTCCTTTGTTTTTTTTCCAAAAATAAAAGGGATGGAAGGTTGGAGTATTGAATTTGAATTCAGCTAAATGTATTCTTTAATGAGTGAAATTGCTAGATTTTCTTTCTTTCGTTTTTGTTTTGAAAATATTGAGTTTCACTGGTATGAACGGTCAGTAATTACTAGTGCTTGAATAATGGAGAGACAGAGAGCGCGAGTGAAGGTGCCAGTGTTTTTAAGTGAGCAGTGTTGGATTTAAATCGAATTTAATTAATTTAAAATTTTAATTTAATTTTTTATTTATTTTAATTTGATTTGATTGGATTTAATTTTTAATTTTAAAAATTTTAATTATTTCTGTTTGATTTAATTTTAATAAAAAAATTAAAAAAATTAAATCTAATTTATTAATAATAATAATATTTTTTTAATAATATAAATAGATTATATTAAAATTAAAATATTTCAATTAAATTTTAAAATAGGTAAAAAATAAAATATTTATTAAAAATTTAAATTGATAAAATCGAATCAAATTGAATTGAATCAAATTGATTTGATTCAATTTAATTTCTAACTAAAATTAATTCAATTTAATTTTCATAAATATCAAAATTTTAATTTTTGATTTTAAACCGGGCTCACTCAAAATCATGGTACATGATCCGGTAATCCTATTGGGAGTCACTTATGACATGCTGGCATTAAAGATGCTTTAATATTAGGGGGAATTCAGAATTCGAAATTTTTTTTAAAAAAAATAAGAGCTGAGCATATACTCATATATATATATATATATATATATATGAATACTTTTATTTGGGCCAAACCCGCCTCTAATGGTGGTGCTTGCCAAGCAGGCACTCCATGAAAACCCACTTTGTTTTGCAGGGAACATTGGGCGTGTCATCCGCAGCATGAAATGAACTACTCAATGAAGTTCGCATTATTTCAAGCAATAAACAACTACATTACACTGTGAAGAAAGAAAAGTAGCACTATGGCCAAAAGAGGCTTAGGCTTATCTGATCTCTCCACTCCACGTATCCCATCTCTACATATTGCATAAAGTCTGATAGCTCAAAAATCCCTTTTTTGAATTTTTTTTTTCCCTAGCAACCAATCCATTGTCAGTGCTTGCTATTATACTGTGTAAATAACCATGCACCTTCAGTTTAGAGTTGGGTCCCTTTGCCTCTGAAATTCTGCTTACTCTTTTTATGTGGCCTAGATTCTTGGGTTTTAACCGTAGAATTCAGAGGGCTTTTTTACTTTTCTTTTCTTTTCCTTTTTGCCCATGCCATTTTAATTGGACAAACCAAGAATTTGAACATAATCGTTTCCCCCTTTCTGGTATGTAAGCGTACAGAGAAGAAATTACGTAGCGTTTCTGTCATGTAAATCTCTTTCCCTATTGAAGTGCGTTAAAGCCAAAATAATTTTTTTAGTTTAAATAGCATTGGCCTGAAGACTACATTTTCAGAGATCATCATTATAGATTTTCTTTTTCTTTTTTTCATCCGTTTCAAATTATAATTCATTTTCATTTTTAAATAAATATAAAAATATTTTTATTAATTTCAAAATTAATTTATTAATATGAATTACTTAAATTTTTAATGAAATAATATAAATGGAGGGTATATTAGTATATCATACAAAATTTATTGCTTTTATCCTTGTTAACTGCTTTTTCTTAAATTAAGTGAAAATATAAGTAGTCCTACTAAATTAGCCAGTTGAGTTAATTAATATATTAAAGCAATACATTTTTAATTAATACTAATTTTTATTCATATTTCTTTTTTTTTATCCTAAAATTATTGTTCACTTTTCTTTTTATACTATAATAATATATAAATTGACTATTGATGAACTGAGATTCAGTAGGGTTATTAGATGTGAATACCTAGATTGTGATTTGATTCAATGGGCAGATCAATGAACTGTGTGATTGATTTGATGAAGAGTGAATGCCTTTAAAATTTTATATGGGTCTCTCCATTCTTGATCTTGAGAAAGGGGTCTACAAAATATGGGAAAATAGTCAAGGGTCTACCGGAGATTCCTGGTGAAGACCTTTCGACGTTCAAATCATATTTAAAAATTTTAGAGTGATGCCTTAATTTAAAGAGATGCAAAGAGAAGTAAAAATAGAGAAGAAAAGAGAGAAAGGAAGCTTCAGAGAAAAAAGAGAGAGGATGTGTAAAAGAGTAAGTGTGATCGTGTGTGTGAGAGAGTTGGAGAATCCAAGAGAAAAAGCCCTCTTTTTGGATTAGATCAATGGTATATATACCTCTAATTGTTCTGACATCTCTTGTATCATATCCCATCGGATTGGACATGGATATCCTTTTGCAGGTGTGTTGGATGACTTATTAATGATGGGCGATTGGATAATAAATGCGGAGCTGGCTAGTTCATATCATGTCTATTATGTGTATCATGTCAATGTATTTTCTGCAAACGTATTTTATGACTCCAGTGATGTATTGAAAATACAACCAATATGTAGGAGGTCGACATCTTATCCTAGTCTTATCAGATCGTACTCGGCTCACCCGATCTGTATTGAGGTGGATTCCCCCTAGTCACTTATGATTGGTCGCGTTTGCATCCAATACCGAGTCTTAAATAAGTCTGCCTGTCTATTTTGAGCTTTGACTGAGTCAGGAGTGTTGCTATGATCTTTATAACTTATAGGTCGGGCTTTTTGCTACACGGTCGGACCAGACGGCGAGGTTCATGGAACCCTTCTTAATCTCATGTACACGTGTCATAATCTTAATGGACCTGTTATTTATATGTTATCAGATGCCATTTTGCTTCTCCGAAGATTATTTATGATAGTTGGAGAAGCGAATTTAAACTTATGGAGCCGTTATGAACGGTTTACGACGCATTTCCCTTCAGGAAACACGCCCTTATCATCATCAATTGTCGAACAGGTGCCATCAAATGAAGGCAATGATTATCGGGGGTTTTCGAAGAATCTCCACCCGAGATCGTTTTGGAAATTTGAAATTTGAATTCTACGGTCTATAAAAGCCTTCTTCTGAATGCTTTAGTATGCTTTGGTGTTTTGAACTTTGCCTTTCTGATTTGAAATCTCCTCTTTCTTCATTTTCTTTATTGGGTTTTTCTGCTATAGGTACGTCTCCTTCTGCCATGGCTTCTATTGAGTTTCCTCTAGTCGAGAGGCTCCCTTCTAACGTTACCTCTAGTAACCTTCATCAGGCTATTCCTAAGAAGGTTTTATCCACTCATTATTATATTTGAACTCCTCATTCTACTGAGCGAATTGTGCTTTTTTCTTCTCCTCCTCCTACTGGTCTTGAGAATGCTCAAAACAGGAAGAAGCTAGTTTTCTTCCTGAAATAGTTTGAGCACGGGCTATCTTTTCCTCTTATTCATTTTTTCATTAGGGTTTTTAGGTTTTACAGCGTCTCTTCTACGATACTGACTCCTAATTCTATCTTGTTCATGAGAGCCTTTGAGGCAGTGTGTTGGGACTAGGGCTTCAAGCCATCTGCTAGCATTTTTAGTTCTTTCTTAGGATTACCAAATCAAATAATAGGTTATGGAGTTTCAGTAGTCAGATGGGTTTGTCTCTCTTTGTTGGTCATAAAGACTTCATCCATCACTGGATAGAGAGTTTTGCCGTTGTCCATTTAAGGAGAGAGTAGGAATGGGGTTTTGATATTCCTTGGACAGACGTTGATCCCTCTTGCAATGCTTTTCCTCGTTTGTCAGAGTGAGAGCAACTATACTTTGCTCGACTAGCCTCTCTTCCCTTCAAATATGACATTTTCAAGTGTCTCGAGCTCTGTCCTAGGAGTGATTATTGTGCTGTTGGTACTTATTACTTTGATTTTTGTGTTTATGGTTCTCTTTTTTCTTGATTAAAACTTATTTTTGTAGTCTTGCAACTTTTGTCATTCCAATGGGAGAGACTTCAATGCTCAGGAATTCCACATTGTCTAAGGATTTTATTAAGTAGACAGTCGAGCACTTAACTCGTCAGAAGACCATAGAGGTTGTTCACGAGGCATTGGGACTTGACCCTCATTCGAAGGAAGAAATGCTTCCCTTGGCGATTGTGGGATTGCATTCTAAGGGGGTCGCTAAGGAGGGAGCTACTGGGTCTGCGGACGAAGTAGGTGCCTTAGAGATTGCTCAAGACAACCCTCATAGTTCTACTAGGACCCCAGCTATCTATGTGATCTCGTCCGATCGCTCCTCGAAGGAGGAGGAAGGGGCTAATCTTGTTAGGAAAAACTCTTGGGCCTCATCTCAAAGGTCTGACCCTTCCCCTCCTTGGAAGAAAAAGAGAAGGTTAATCAAGGAGAGCCAGCTACGCAGGCCTCAAGGCGAGGAGGCCATCTCGGGTGATTATAAGAGAGGTGTTCCTGATGTGGTAAGGGGAGACAAGGAGGGAGTGTCTGCTAGTATCAGTAGAGAGTTGCCCCAAGCTCTTGTTCCTCACGAGTCGAGGGTCACTTACACCCTAAATCAAGAGTCAACCCCTACTTTTATTGTGGAGCTTCTCTGTAACCACGTTTTTGGGTCTTCTCCTGATATCTCCGATCCTCGGCTTCTAGGCACCTTTTGCCATCTAGTCAAGTCCACTGCTCAGTTAGAGGCTAGCAGCTTGAAATCGATTGAAGAGTTTTTTATTGACTTCAAAAGATAAGTGCTCCTAGTAGCTTCTTTATTTTGCCTGTTTTGTTGGCTTGTGATTTCATTATCGTGCTAACTGTCTATTTATGTTTATAGGTCCTCAGTGCCCTTGTCGAGCTGGAAGAGAAGATGAGGGGTGCTTAGGAGGTTGCTCGTGCTGAAGTTGAAAGGGTTAGGCAAGATGAGGCTGCTCGTGTTGCTGCCTTGCTAAAAAGGGAACATGAGGCTGAGGTGAGGAGATTGAAAGAGTTACTCGAGTAGAGCCGCCTTCATAATGATTGGGTTTTCTCAACTGGAGAGCTGATTAGCCAAAAAGCAGTTTGAGGTGACAACTCAGTTGTTCCAAGTCCAAGCTAATGCAGAGCTGAAAATTGAGGGCTTGCTCTCACGAACTACCCATCTCGAGGGTGAGCTTTTGAAGATATCCAAAGATTTGAACCAGGCTTATCATCACTTGAAAAAGTCTCGAGAAGATGCTTGCACTAGTGAGGCTATGAAAATTTAGTATAAGTTGGAGATGACTGAGCTTTCTACTCGTTGTAAAGAGCATGAGGCAGCCATAGTGGATATGCATAAGAAAACCAAAGGCATCGTCAAGACCATGTGTCGAAAAAACCTGCAATCTGATGAGCACAAGTCTAAGATTCTCAACTCTGCTATGTTTTTTTATGCTAGCGGTTATAATTTGGGGCTAAAGTCTGGTCATGATGAGTCAAGCAAGCCTCTTAGTGCTCTTCGACTGGCTGAGTGTGATTTTGACAGTGAGGACATGCAGTATGACCCTGGCGACTTGTCAATTGTGAAGCCTGTCAAAGCTCTTGCCTCCGCTTCCCGTGGTACCTTAAGGAAGGATAGTGATTCAGCTGGTTAGATGATTAATGATAAGCGGTTGTCGAAGCCGTCAAAAATAAACCTATTAAACAATCAACAATAAACTTGTAGATAGTGGCAATAGGGTCGAACCACAGGGAATTGACACTAAAGATCTTCCTAATAATAACCAAGATAAGTAAATAACAAATAATTAAAAGAGGGGGTTTTGAGTTGATGGATTAACACTAAATAATAAAAGAAAGCAATAATTTAAAGATGAGTAAATTAATAAGAGAAAAGCTTCTAGTTGAAGTATGGATCTTATTTCAGATTGTTTAGAATTGATCATTGATTCTTTAACTCTCCTATTTATTCCAATAAATTAGTTTTGGATGTGGAAGACGCTTCTCACAATCCAAATTCCTCCTTAGTTCTAGTTTGATTAGGAAACGTTCGCTAATCAAACACTAATCAACAAGTTGCCAAGGAACGTCCTTGGGGCATTGTAGCATCGAACAACTGTTGACTGCATTAAGACTTAGAGAAACCCAATTCTATCCTTGCCAACCGCGTGGTCAAGTTTAGATTATGCAATTTGATTAAATGTGTATTTGAACAACCTAAGCAATTACGGACCTAAATCATTCAAACAATATTACTTAAGCAATTTAAAAGCAATGGGCCCTTATTGATTCTAAAAGCAAAGTAATATTTATGGAAAGCTCAAATTGCATAAATATTGAAAATAAATAGAAGTTTAACAATGGAGATTTAAATCTCCCAATTCATCACAAAATCTGAAATTCACCAACTTCAACTAGAAAAGAAAAGAGTTTAGCCACTCATGGTGGACTAAATACACAAAAAGATGAAAGGAAAAGAAAAAGGAAGATGCTGGAGAGTTTCTGGCGAGTTCAATCCCTCAGCAGAAGATGCCTTTGCTGGTTTGGAGGTTGCCCTTTTATAGTTGAAAAGTTCCATCCTTCTAGGGTTTTGAAATCCCTTTTTAATTTGGCTTGTGACTCCTCTTTTGATGTTGAATTTAATTGCAACTGGAATTCCTTAGGTGAGAAACTCTTTCGTGGCTCTTGGAATTGTTTTGGTAGTGATTGAGTTGGATTTGGACTTCTGAAAACTTGAAACTCGGTTTCCTGAACAATTTCCCGCTCTGCTGTATTTTCTGCTGTCGAAGTGATTTGCCCGGCGATTTGACCAGTTTCTTCAAGGGATTGGGCAAATCACAGACCTGATCACGTTTCTGCCAGTCAGTTCTCTCTGTCTTCTGCGAGTGATTTGGCCAGTGTCCTCGAGTGTCCTGGGCAAATCACTGCCCATATCACTTCTGCCTGTTGCCTCCAGGTTTCTGCTTCAGCTTGAACTGGGCAGATCACTGGGCAAATTACTGACCCAATCACTTTTCTGTCAATTTTCTGCACTTTTTCTCCAATTTTCCAATTCTTTCCTTTTCTGTAAAAACAAGATAGAAACCATAAATTTAACTAAAAAATGTGTAAATAAACAATAAAAAAGATAATAAAAATGTGGTTAATTTATGCTTGATCAAATACCCCCACACCTAGCTTTTTGCTTGTCCTCAAGCAACAAATAACTTAGCCAATCAAGTCCCCTTTTTCCTTAGAGCCTAAATACCACTTAATCAGCTCCCCCTAGACTCCTAATCTGAATTATCACAGTATAGAGTACATGCACTAAGGTCATCCTCTCCTTTCCTTGTTTCCTTTCACCTACCATGGTCAAGAGAAAGGTTTTTGAATCAATCATGCTTATTCCTTTATGTTAGTTTTAATGCAACCCCTAGGAGTGACCTGCCACCTTCTCTCTTTCTCCTTTTTATTTAATTTATATTTTTATTTTCAGCAGCACTTATTCTTATCCTTGCCTGAAAAAGTCACTAACCTTTTTACGCGATTGTGTACATGGGTGATACACCCCCGGTTACTCAGTTAGTCACTTGTTCAAGTGGCTACTAGCTCTGTTCATAGTCTAGACCATCGAAACTTATTCGCTTGAAAAGTTACTGACCTTTTTACGCGATTGTGTACATGGGTGATACACCCCCGGTTACTCAGTCAGTTACTTCTCCAAGTGGCTATTAGGCTCAGTTCATAGTCTTAGACCATTGGAACAAGTTTGTGATTTGTGCTTTGTGCTGGTTTTTCATGATAATTTGGGTAAATCAGCTCATAGGGAGTTACACTAGCTTTGTGTTTGCATGTATTTGTATTTTTATTTCCCTTGACCTTAGCACATTTAAGGATTCAATTCAAGAGAAAAACTCCCTAAGTGAAGGTAACATACTGTGAATGATTCAATTTAGGCTTAAAGGGGTGGCAAATCAATGGGGTCATGAGATAAGGGCACTCTTTCAACCTTGTTATCTATGTTGAGTAGAGCAATTAGCTACAAAATTCTCTGTGTGTGTGCTAGGAGTGTGAAAAAATTTCTGGTGTGTGCAAAAAGGGGTAAGAATAATGCAAAAAGAAACAAAAAGTAAAAAAAAAAAAAAATCAAAAAGATGGTGTGATCAGTGAATAAATACTCTCCAGTACCCCCACACCTATCCCACATATTGTCCTCAATGTGTGAATAAACATATAGAAAAATGAAGGAGAAAAGGGAAAGATATTTCCTGGCCTGGGGGTGATTTGACCAGTGACTTGGGCAAGTACTGGGCAAATCACTGGACAAATCGCTATCTGTCACAGTGCTAGGGCAGAAAATGGTCCGCCAGCAGGTCCAACAAGTGCTCCATCCTGTGCATTCGATCCTCAATTCGACTGAGACGAGCCTCTATTGTCTGGTTGGGGGCTTCGCCTTTAGGTGGCTGATGGGCATCCTGTTGGGGGGCTGCTGGAAGAGTATTTGCTGGTTCTTGCCCTGTTTCCTGTTCTGTCTTATCTGCAGGGGCTGCTGTGGAGGGGTGTTCCGCGCTTCATTATCACTGTCGGAGGGGATGGGTCTCGGCAGCCCTGGTTTCTTCCACATGAACGGTCCGCCGGTGGCCTTCATCTTTGATTCTTACCATGGTGGTCTTGAGTTCGCCGGTGGGTGAGTGGTTGTCGGAGAAGAGAGATCTTGAAGAAGAAGAGATAAAAAAAAACAGTAGATAGCGTAAAAATTAAAAGAATAAAAGAAAAGAACTACTTAAAGTGATTTGGGTATGTGATCTGCCCTGATCATTTAATGCTGGTCCTCTGGATATTTGACAGGGTGATTTGCCCAGCTGGGCAAATCACTTTGGCCAGATCACTCCTGCCTTTGCAATTGCTGGGCTTGTACTGTTCACGCCTTTTTCTGATGACGTGCTTGATCTTGCGATTGGACCGGTGATCAGGTCAATTTATCTGGGCAATTGGGCAAATCACTGCCCTGATCACTTGTGATTATGGTACATTCAGTCAATTTGCCCGGTGATTTGGGCAAGCAGTGGGCAAATCACTGGGCAAATCACTGCCTCTGGGCTGCCTCCCAGTAGCGCCCTGTTTTCTGTCTTGGGCTGGACTTCAGTGTCTTGCTCAGCAGTCTTGGGAAGGGGGATCCAAGGGAACCTCCTCCACAACATGGACAATAAAACCTTCATAGAATCTCTTCAAACGATGCCCATTAACCTTGAAAACCTTGCTTGTTTGTGGACTCCGTATGTCAATAGCTTCATGTGCTGTATCCTGTCTCTGATTCTGGTGAGATGAGCCTCCACCGAATGGTCTTGAGGTTCCTTTTATGTCCTCCAAGGTCCACCCAATTGCTTTTTTGTGCTTCTTTAACACATCAAGGAGCTTTTCCTCTTCTTCTTGGCTGAGCTGGTTAGAAATAACGACTGGAAGTGAATTTCCAGCTCCCAAGTAGGCATATTTGAGATGGCTTGGCAATGGTTTCAGTTCTAGTGCTGATTTCTGCTGTTTGCTGTCTGATTTGGGCTGTGATTTGGGCAGATTATCTGGTGGTCTGGGCAAATCACTTTCTGTCAAGTCTATCTGCTCCAGTGATTTGGTCTGTGATTTGAGCAGATTATCTGGTGGTCTGGGCAAATCACTGGGCAAATCACCCACATCCAGCAAGTTACAGCAGTCTGCTGTTTTTTCTGCTTCAGTGATGTTGCTGTCCACTTCTCCTTTCCTGCAAAGACCTTCATAAAGTAAGTTTTCTTGATCAAAATCAAAAATTTCTTGACTTAAATCATCAATAACATCAAGGCCATAAACAGGAGAAACATCATTGGGGAATTTCATGGCATCATAAACATTAAATTTGATAACTTCCCCTTCAAACTCCATAGTCAATGTGCCATCATGCACATCAATTTTTGTTCTTGCTGTGCTCAAGAATGGTCTCCCAAGTAAGATGTCAGAGGTGATTTTGCCCTTATCCTCCTCCATGTCAATCACATAAAAATCTGCTGGGAAGACTAGTTGGTCAACTTGTACCAACACATCTTCTAGCACTCCCTTGGGATGGACGACGGAACGGTCAGCCAATTGGATCACAATACTGGTGCCCTTGAGTGTACCTGCATTCAACAAGTTAAAAATGGAAAGTGGCATGACATTTATTGAAGCTCCAAGGTCACACATGGCCTTCTTTATTCCCACATTGCCTATCTTGCATGAAACCGCGAACATTCCTCTATCCTTGCATTTGGTTGGAAGTTTCCTTTGGATTACAGCTGAAACACACTCCCCCACACTTACCTTTTCACGTTCAGCAAGTTTCCTTCGGTTGGTGCATAGCTCTTTGAGAAACTTGGCATACCTTGGAATTTGCTTTACAGCATCAAGTAGGGGAATGTTGATTTCCATCTTGCGGAGTGTCTCCAATATCTCTTTTTCCTCTTTCTCTTTTTGGGACTTTGCAAATCTCTTTGGGAAGGGAGGAGGTATCTTGAATTTTTCTGCTGGTTGCTGTTTCTGCCTTTGACTGGATTCTGCCTTCTCTGGTGATTTGGACAAATCACTTTCTGCCTTCTCTGGAGAATTGGGCAAATCACTGCTAGACAGCTCAGTTTGACCAGCGATCGGGTCAGTTTCTACTAGTGAACTGGGCAAATCACTGCCCTGATCACTTTCTGGCAGAATTTCTTCCATGCCCTGTTTTTGCAATTTTTCAGCCCTATTGTCTTGCAATTCCTTTCCACTCCTCAATGTGATGGCACTAGCATTTTTCCTTGGATTTATCTCAGTTTGGGAGGGCAAACAACAATTTACCTGTGCTAGCAATCTGGTTGTGCTGGATTGTCCAGGGGGCTGGTTTGTTTCAGAAATTTCAGCAGATTTTGGTTCAGTTGGGGCACTTCCAGCAGTTGCTGGTTTATGGACAGCAGCAGGGGATGTAACAGGTACTTCGGCTGGTGCTAATTTGCAGGCAGCAGTGGTTGTGGCAGTTTGACAGCAGTTGCTGTCTCTATTTTCAGCAACTTGGACAACAGCAAATTCTGTAATTTCTGGTGTAATTTTGGCAGTTTCAGCAAGTGCAGCAACTTCTGGTTCAGTGGGGGCAATTTCTGAGGTTGGTGATTTTTGGACAGCAGGTGCTGTTTTTGCAGCAGGAGCTTCGGTTGGTGCTGATTTTTGGACAGCAGCAGGTTCTGCAGTGGTGATTTGTGCCGTAGACTCAGCAGCTTGGTCTGTTTCCTCGTCATCATTCCATAGATCTTGAAGCTCTTCCTCTCTTCTTAATATGTGCGCGTTCATTGAGTTGACCGCTTGATCCACTTTCTGTTGGAGAATTTTCCCAGAAATTTCCAATTTCCTTACCATCTCTTCAAGTTCCATATTGAAGTTTTGAGGTGTTGCTTGGGCTTGATAGTTTTGGTAGTAGTCAGCCCTTGCATAGCCATAATTCGGATTGTCCCCCCAACATGGATTGTATTGCAGATCTCTTTGGTAGTCATGGTAGTGGTCTGTCCTTGTATAGCCATAGCTCATATTGTCTCCCCAACCTGAATTGTATGTGTCAAGGTGGGGATTATGTCTTGGCTGTCCATAGAATCCTTCAAATGCATGTGCTTGTTGAAGTTGTTGAACTTGTCGAGCTTGACTATAATTTCTCACAATAGAGGTTAGTTCAGAAATTTGAGAAGAGAGAAAAGACATACTTACCGTAGCCATGCTTGTAAGGTCTTGGCAGTGCGTTCAATTTCACGATCAGCCCTGATCATAAAAGGAAAATACGTTAGTTTAAATCAATTCCCCGGCAACGGCGCCAATTTTTGATAAGCGGTTGTCGAAGCCGTCAAAAATAAACCTATTAAACAATCAACAATAAACTTGTAGATAGTGGCAATAGGGTCGAACCACAGGGAATTGACACTAAAGATCTTCCTAATAATAACCAAGATAAGTAAATAACAAATAATTAAAAGAGGGGGTTTTGAGTTGATGGATTAACACTAAATAATAAAAGAAAGCAATAATTTAAAGATGAGTAAATTAATAAGAGAAAAGCTTCTAGTTGAAGTATGGATCTTATTTCAGATTGTTTAGAATTGATCATTGATTCTTTAACTCTCCTATTTATTCCAATAAATTAGTTTTGGATGTGGAAGACGCTTCTCACAATCCAAATTCCTCCTTAGTTCTACTTTGATTAGGAAACGTTCGCTAATCAAACACTAATCAACAAGTTGCCAAGGAACGTCCTTGGGGCATTGTAGCATCGAACAACTGTTGACTGCATTAAGACTTAGAGAAACCCAATTCTATCCTTGCCAACCGCGTGGTCAAGTTTAGATTATGCAATTTGATTAAATGTGTATTTGAACAACCTAAGCAATTACGGACCTAAATCATTCAAACAATATTACTTAAGCAATTTAAAAGCAATGGGCCCTTATTGATTCTAAAAGCAAAGTAATATTTATGGAAAGCTCAAATTGCATAAATATTGAAAATAAATAGAAGTTTAACAATGGAGATTTAAATCTCCCAATTCATCACAAAATCTGAAATTCACCAACTTCAACTAGAAAAGAAAAGAGTTTAGCCACTCATGGTGGACTAAATACACAAAAAGATGAAAGGAAAAGAAAAAGGAAGATGCTGGAGAGTTTCTGGCGAGTTCAATCCCTCAGCAGAAGATGCCTTTGCTGGTTTGGAGGTTGCCCTTTTATAGTTGAAGAGTTCCATCCTTCTAGGGTTTTGAAATCCCTTTTTAATTTGGCTTGTGACTCCTCTTTTGATGTTGAATTTAATTGCAACTGGAATTCCTTAGGTGAGAAACTCTTTCGTGGCTCTTGGAATTGTTTTGGTAGTGATTGAGTTGGATTTGGACTTCTGAAAACTTGAAACTCGGTTTCCTGAACAATTTCCCGCTCTGCTGTATTTTCTGCTGTCGAAGTGATTTGCCCGGCGATTTGACCAGTTTCTTCAAGGGATTGGGCAAATCACAGACCTGATCACGTTTCTGCCAGTCAGTTCTCTCTGTCTTCTGCGAGTGATTTGGCCAGTGTCCTCGAGTGTCCTGGGCAAATCACTGCCCATATCACTTCTGCCTGTTGCCTCCAGGTTTCTGCTTCAGCTTGAACTGGGCAGATCACTGGGCAAATTACTGACCCAATCACTTTTCTGTCAATTTTCTGCACTTTTTCTCCAATTTTCCAATTCTTTCCTTTTCTGTAAAAACAAGATAGAAACCATAAATTTAACTAAAAAATGTGTAAATAAACAATAAAAAAGATAATAAAAATGTGGTTAATTTATGCTTGATCAATTAACAATCCTAGTGCTCCAAAAGCCATAAATGCCTAAGTTTCTTCCTCGAGAGATGCTACAACTGTAGGCCCAACTGTCGAGGCTGCTTATGCTACTCTTGCCGTCTCCGTGGTTGAGTCTGACCTAGCTGGAGAACTTGCTTCCTCCGAGAAAATTCAAGAGTAATTTTTTATTTGCAAATATAAAGTAGACTCATTTTTGCCTTGCCCTAGTTAGTATATAGTTTTCAATTTTCTTCTAACACACATCTTCTTTTTATTAATGAAGAATTTACTTTTTTTTCAACTGTTTTTTAATTGCTTGTAATGTTTATTTTTTGCCCTTTTGTTGGACTTTGATTTTTTATTGGGCATACTCAGCCCTATCGTTTATATGAGATCTTAATGTCTCGTTAGGTCGGCAGGTTATTTATAACTTATTTCAGCTCTGATGGTGTGTCGAGATAATGATACTTAAGATTCATGCAAATAAAAAGAGTAATAGGCAAACTACTTGATACAGATAAAAAACTATCACAAGTTGCTATATAGAATCTTTGATCTATGTTTAAAAGATTTCGAAGGCTCATGATATCCTTCACTTTTTCTTTTCATGTTATGAATTCGTACTTCTTTTAGAAATGACCTTCTAGACTTTTCAAGACCTGAATTATTTTTCTAAGATTTTTAGCTCTTTATCATCTTTAGGACTCTTTAGCTTTGAATATTTTTTATGAGCTTTTCAGCTCTTTACGGAGCTCTTTTGCTCTAATTATTTTTACGAGCATTTTAGCTTTTTACTCGACTCTTAAGCCTTAATTATTTTTCTGAGCTCTTAGGCTCCTTGTGGTCTTTCAGACTCTTTAATCCTGATTCTTCATCCGAGCTCTGTGGCTCTCTGTATTCTTCTGGTCTCTTTTAGCCTTGAGTATTTTTTACGAGTGTTTCACCTCTTTATTAGGCTTTTTAGTCTTGATTATTTTTACGAGCATTTCAGCTCTTTACCAGGCTCTTTAGCCCTGATTCTTCGTTAAAGCTCTGTGGCTCTATATATTCTTCCTGGCTCTTTTAGCTCTAACTCTTCATCCGATCTCTTTGGCTTTCTGTATTCTTCTAGGCTCTTTAGCCCTGATTCCTCGCCTGAGCTCTTTGGCTCTATGTATTCTTTTGGGCTCTCTAGCCTTAAGTCATCGTCTGAGCTCTTTGGCTCTCCATATTTTTCTAGGCTCTTTAGCCTTGATTCCTCACCCGAACTCTTTGGCTCTATGTATTTTTTCTAGCTATTTAACCCTGAGTCCTCATCTGAGCACTTTGGCTCTTAGTCGGCTTTCAGGCTCTTAGAGCCCTGAGTCCTCGTCCGAGTTCTTTGGCTCTCTATATTCTTCTGAGCTCTTTACCACTGATTCCTCACCCGAACTCTTTGGCTCTTTGTATTCTTTCGGGCTTTTTCCTGAGTCCTCATCCAAGCACTTTGGCTCATAGTCCATGCTCTTAGCCTTAGGTCCTCGTCCAAACACTTTTCGCTCTTTGTTGTCTCCGGGCTTTTAACCCTAGGTATCTGTCCTAGCACTTTTGGCTTTTTGTCATCTCTTGGGCTCCTAGCTCTGGGTCTGTCTGAGCTCTTTGGCTCTCTATATTCAGATTCGTGGCCCTACTAGTGATTTTTTAGTATTCAGACTCGTGGCCTTACTAGTGATTCTAAGTATTCAGGCTTGTAACCCTACTGGCGATTTTTTAGTATTCAGACTCGTGGCCCTACTGGCGATTTTCGAGTATTCAGACTTATGGCCCTACTAGTGATTTCAAGTATTCTCGCTTGTGACTTTACTAGCGTTTTTTGAGTATTTAGACTCGTGGCCCTACTGGCAACTTTCAAGTATTAAGACTCATGGTACTACTGGCGATTTCTGAGTATTCTAGCTCATGACTCTACTGGCGATTTTTGAGTATTCAGTCTCGTGGCTTTAATGGTGATTTTAGAGTATTTAGACTCATGGCCTTACTGGCGCTTCCAGGCTTTTAGCCTTGCTTTATATTTGAGTGCATTGGCCTTCATTTTTCTTTAGAAACTTATCTGCAAAATAAAAGTTTGCACAACACATATGTAACGAAAATACTCATTGTGAATTCAAAAATATTTACTAATAAATAATATGTCACTCATGGCATTTAGCTTCATATTTCAGATGAATGTAAACATTAAATTTGACTAATAATATACAATCCAAGGAATCCAATAAATAATATTTTGCATGTATGAATTTCTTTAAAATTTTTCAATTTATAAGCATGTTTAAATACATAATCTCTTTTCTCAGGAATGTTCATGCTGATTTCAACTAATAATAAAATTTTTACATTTAGCTAAAATACTATAATGTTCATGTTTGTATGATCATGAAAAATTTCATCTAAAATTTAACTTACATAACTAGCCATGATAACAAAATGTCTTGATCTAGAGAAGTAATTGTACAACTTAGTTAAATCACACACATCACTCTTCTCCCATGATTGATGGATCATCCTTGTGTTGCACTTTTTCTTACATCAATATCTTTCTCTATCTGACTTTTACTGTGTGGCTTTTAGATTTAGCTGGTGGTTCTCTAGTCTTCTCACTATCTCTCTTCCTTTTGGTCCTTCCTATTACTGTTATTGGCTTTTCTTGGTTTGCCATATGGATCTTAATGAGTTTTGTTTGAAAACTCCAACAATAAAATAGTCCCCTTTGTTCCTATAAATGACATCAATTGATGAACTGAGATTCAGTGGGGTCACTAAATACGAACACCTGGATTGTAGTTTGACTTGAGGGACAGATCAATGAACCATGGTTGGTTTGATGAGGAGTGAATATTTTTGAGATTTCATATGGATCCCTCAATGCTCGATCTTGAGGAAGGAGCTTGCAAAATATGAAAAAATGGTCAGGGATCTACTAGGATTCCCCGGTGGAGACCCTTTGATGTTCAAGTCAGATTTAGAAATTTAGAGTGATGCTTTACTTTAAAGAGATATAAATAGAAGTAAAAATATAGAAGAGAAGAGAGAAAGGAAGCCCCGACATCAATTGATGAACTGAGATCTAATGGGGTCACTAGATGCAGACACCTGGACTATGGTTTAATTCTATGGACAAATCAATAAATTGTGATTTTTTTGATGAGGAGTGAATGCCTTAGAGACATTATATGGGTCCCAGACATTATATGGGTCCCTCCATACTCATCTTGAGAAAGAAGCCTGCAAAATATGGAAAAATAGTCAGGGGGCTATTAGGGATTCCTCCGCGGAGATCCTTCGACGTTCAAGTCAGATCTAGAACTTTGAGAGTGATACCTTAATATAAAGAGATCCAAAGAGAAGTAAAAATAGAGAAAGAGGAAAGAGAAAGGAAGCTCCAGACAAAAAAGAGAGAGGATTTGTCTGAGAGTAGGTGTGATTATGTGTGTGAGAGAGAGTTGGAGAATCCGAGAGAAAAAGCATTTTTTTGGGTTAGATCAATAGTATATATACCCCAATCGTTCTGACACTCCTTGTGATATATTCCATTGGACTGGACGGGGATATCCTTTTGCAGGTGTGTCGGATGACTTATTAATGATGGATGGTTGGATAATAAATACGGAACCGGCTAGTCCAGACCCTATCTACCATGTGTGTCAAGTCAGTCTATTTGTTGCACGCGCATTTTATGACCCCCGACAATGTATTGAGGAGACAACCAGTGCGTAGGAGATCAATATCCTACCTTAGTCTCATCAGATAGTGCTAGGCTTATTCGATCTATATTGAGGTGGGTCCTCTCTAGTCACTTATAATTGGTCGGGTTTGCATTCAATATCGAGTCTAAAAGAAGTTTGTCTGTTCGTTCCGGCCTTTAATAGGGTCAGGGGTGTTACTATGATTTTTATAACTCATAGACCGGATTTTCTACTATCCCGTTGAACCAAACGGTGAGATTCTTCTGAATTTGTATACTCATGTTGTGATTTTAACATGTCTTGTTATTAATACGTTATCAACTATTATAATTCTATTTAATTTTATCTTATTACTAAAAAAAATATCTCAAAACATATTTTAATATTTAATAAAATTTAATATTTTTAAAATGAGTATAATTAGAAAGGCAATAAAAAAAATTATTTTTCTTAATATATATGTTAAAAAATAAAATAAATAAAAATTATAAAAAAATACTTTAAAAAAAAACTGCAACTTCAATGACGCAGTGTTGAATAGGTTTGCTTTATTAGGAAAGGGTATTCATGTTATTCTCAACTTTCAATCTGAAAAGGGATTCAACGACATAATTTCAAAAATTAAAAACGAGAAATACTATTTGCAAGTTAAATCACCTATCGATTCTTTTATCTTATAATTTTTAATCACTTTATTTTTTTATATAAATTAAAAAAATAATTTTTATTAATTTTTTAATTATATTTCTCTTAAAAATATTAAATTTTATTAAATATTAAAAAATATTTTAACAATTAATTAAAAATTATTTTTAAAATAAAATAAAATTAAATAGGATTATAGAAATAATTTATATGTTAATTATGTATATAAAAAAATAATTTTAAGATAAAAAAATTATAAAATAGATAAAGTATAATAAATGGTATAATTAGTAGCAAACTAGCCTAGTCTTTATGTCAATAACTTAGGGTTTTGAAATCACGTAAACTGTAGCAACCCATTGAAATATGATGTTGAAAACCTAGCTAGCTAGAAGCCAACCTCTCTAGTTCTCTCTCTTATAAGAATTTATGATAATGGCCAATGAGGTTGCTAATGGCAATGGAAGGATGTTACTTCAATTTTCTGATTTCTGATTTTTTATTTCATTTGATCATTTTGATGCGTTTCGTGAGTGTTTGATCGGTTCAGTTTAAAATTAAATCGAATTAAATAAGTTGAAATCAAAATTTTAATATTTATAAAAATTAAATTAAATCGATTTTAGATAAAAATTAAATAGAATTAAATTGGTCTGATTCAGTTTAATTCGGCTTGATCAGTTGAAATTTTTAATAAATTTTTTATATTTTACACTTATAATTTCAACTTTAATTATTGTCTAATATCTCTATATTATAAAAAATAATATATAATTTAATTTTTTTATTTTTTCTCTCATGAAAATTAAACTAAACTAAAATAATTAAAATTTTTAAAATTAAAAATTAAATCGAACCGAAATGAATAAAAAATTAAACTAAATTTTGTTCCATTAATTTTTTTTTTTGGTTTAAATGGAATGTTGTTCACCTCTCAAATACTTTTAAATTTATATAAAAATATAATAATTTTAAATTTTAAATTATTATAAATAATTATTAATATATTTCTGTATTAAAAATAGAACTTTATTATTTTAATAACCTCATTAATTAATAATTTTGAAAGAAAATAGAAAAATACATCAACTTTTCAAAAATTTTTAAATATTAAATTAGATTTATTTATATAAATAATTTAGATTTTTAAATATGATAATTAATTATTAAAAATACAAAATAATTTTTTATACTTAAAAATATTAGTTCAATTAAAATGAAAATAAAGAAAAGTAAGTAAAAATTCAAACACTCAAACATTTGTAATTTCTCTAATGTTAATAATTAAGATATTAATAAGTTGTTGGAAAATAGTTGCAAATAATATTACTAACTTTAAATTAAATAAAAAAACAGAAAATTCGTGTAATTTTTTTTAATTAAGAATTTAAAGCAATTAAAAACCTTCTCTAATATATGTGATGACCGTCGTATTTCTAGCATCCGGTTGAAATCGGATCTTGAAAAAAAAATAGGCACAAAACCTAATAGACCTCATTGAGCAGACCGGTCCAACATTGCGCCATTAAGTCTGTGACTAAAGCAGGCCGAACTGATCCAATACTTGGATCCACCAGAGGAGCGTCTAACCCGATGATGTGAGGGGAAGTAAGAGAGCAGGTCCAACTACCTCACGGTTCTATTAGCATGCACGCGCCGAAAGAAAATTAAATGGCCGTCTGATAGAGATGAATACGCTGGTATGTTTGTATGTACTGATTTATATGACAGTACAAGTGGTACTGTAACAAGGCGGCGGCGGTTATACATCACAAAAAGGAAAAACAATAAAGAAGGAGAAACTTAATTTTTTCAAATTAAACTTGCACTCACACCGAAAAACTTTATTTTTTGAATTTTTAGAATATTAATATGCATTAAATTTGAATTTAAGTTTATCAATAAATAGATATAGAAGCATTGAATTTAAATTTGAATTTTCAAAGTTTTAATTAAAATTTTAAAATTAAATACTTTCATTGCTCCAATTAAATTAGAGAAAAATAAGAAAAATATTTAAAAATTTATAAAAATTAAAAAAATAAAATACTATTATTTTTTTTCATTTTCTCTTTTACTTACTGACCAGGTGGTTATGGAAAGGGAGTTAATAGAGGGAGAATTTTAGCTAAAATATTCAATGGATTAAATCTCTGTTTTTTGCTTTTTAAAAATAATTTATTATATAAAAATTTCTTTCTAATAAATTTGTTTTTCAAGAAAATAATTTACTTTTTATTATTTAGTTACAACGTTAAAAATAAAAGTTATTTATATAAAATTTATATATAAAGTTTAGTGATATTAAAAAAAATATTAAAATAAAAAATATGAATTTCTTCTTTTGAAAAAAAAGGAAATCAACTTCTTCAAAAAGTTTACTTTTCTTTTTTATAGTAAATATATTTTTCATTCGCTAATTTTTTTTAATATATAAATTTAAAATAATATAAAAATCTTTTAAAAATATATTTTAAAATAGATGGAGCCTAATTAAATTTTATAAATTCAAGTTTAGAAGACATGTCTTTGATTTGCAGTGGATAGGATATATACCAATATTCTTTTTGTTTAATGAAAAATATTTTTTAATAAAATATTTTTCTAAATTTTTTAGTATTTAGAGATTTTAAAAAAATTAATTAACAGAAAATATTTTTATAATCCCAATAATAATTCTTATAAAACCCATTTTTTCCTTTTTTTTTTCCTTTTCTAATTGGGATAATTTTGATTTTTGATGCTAATAATTTTCTCAAGAATTATAATTTTGATTTTTGATGTTAATAATTTTTTCAAGAATTACTTTTTAGTTGTAAATTAAATGCTACCTTAATTATATAACTATTACATGCACTTAATTTGTGCAAATTTAATAAATTATTCTATAAAAATTATTATTTTTTTATAAATCTAACAATAAATATAAAATTTGATAAGATTCACAAGTGTAGACTAAAATATGAAAAAAAAAAAAGAATTATAATGGCTTAACCTTTTAACATTTAAATTTAGGTGTTATTTTTATTTTGTAAAAATATCGGATCAAGAATTAAAATAACAATATTAGGATTTATTGATTTCTTAGGAATTTAAGAGGTGTATTGAATATTCTAATTAGAGAATATATTACTAATTAACTCAAGTAAATACGTATTTATTTAATTGAGTTAATACAAATAGCAATTAACATATCTATTTATATTAAGGAGTCGGATGATTTGGTTTAAATAATTCGTTTGTAATTATTAATCAAATTTGGATTTTTCATTCTTAATGCATTTAATTAATTAAATCCACATTATTTGAGTTGTTAATTGATTAGAGAATAATTTAGCACTTTTACAAATTAATATAATATTAAGAAAGAATCGGTCAAATTCGCTTGTTTAAACACTTTAACCAAACAATAGAAATTAAATGAATTATTTTAAGAATAACCGATCAATTGATAAACCTATTAACTTGGATTATCTTCCGTTGAATTAATAAATTTAAGATTTTTATGGGATCGACACTCATTCACCCTATATACATAATTCTTAAATTGAAAAAGAAGAACCAGTTATATTTGGCGGATTTGATGCCCGTTAGCTTATTAGAATCATGTTATTGACCAACTGATTTTGGATGTCTTAAGCAGGGATAGCTATATTGCACATATTTACTTGAAGCTGAAATATTTTCAAATTTGTAGATATCAGGTACCCAGGCCCCTCCCTTCTCCAATTTCTTTTTTCCTGCTTTGCTCCCTCTTTATTAAAGTGGATGCTAAAAGCAAATCTCGTGCATTAGCTTTGGTAAATGGTCACACTGTGGCACTTATTTTTGTCTCATAGATGAGCACCTAGAGGTGCTTTTGAACCTACAGCACCTCCACCCTCTTTAGGAACTTTGGCATCTCAAAATCATCAAGAGCTTTAATAAATTTAATGACCCAAATTGTTGCCCCATTGACAAACTAGTATTCTTTGACCGATTTGCCAAATAATAAGATAACATTTTAAGAAAAATATAGAGAAAAATATAAAAAAATATGTGTTGATTTTACTCATTTTCACTTCAGGATTCATAGTCTAATTTATTGTCAAAGTAATAATTGTAGTATTATGCTATTAGTAAATAGTGATAAATTTTTGATGTCGTTAAAAAATATTAACGTGACAAATAAAATATAAATTGATATAGCACTGATGAGATTCTATTAGAAATTTTAATCAATAACATTTGGTTAAGATAAAATAATAAAAACATAAATTAAAAAGTAAAAAAATCTTATTAAAATTAAAAAAAAAAAATTAAAGAGTGACACACAAACCGTTAGGAAAAACTATTTATAATAAAAAAAATTCTAATATATAAAATTATAAAAATATCTAAAAAAATAATTAAAATATAAAATTAACCTCAATAGTAAAATTTCGTCTCGAACTTTGTGATCAAGCTTTTGGCCCTATTATATTTTTTCGAAAAATTATCGTGGATTTCCATCGGATATCGACAGTAAAAGTTAATTCCAGTCTAAATTTTCCACAAAATTCAAAACTAATTGTTATGTATTATAATTATTAATTAAAAAGTGAAAATATAAAAAAGTATATTGTAGTTTCACTTATTTTTAATTTAAAGTCTGTGATTCAATTTGTATTAATTTAATATCTCGTAATATAATTTTCATTTCAATATATCTGACGGCATCTAAAAATTATTGTTTTTATTATTAACGGTCTGGTATCACAAATATTACTTTTTGATACAAATTGAATTATACTCTCAAACAAAAAAATCAATGAAAAGACTAAACACCTTTTTGTACTTTTCTAAAAATATATGTGGAAGTTTTTAAGTCTGCATTTCCATTAATTGAATTTTAGGATTTCTTGAATTTTTTGATTGCCCATTTATGAAATCTAATCTATTTGGTTATTTTGAAAAGAAAAAATGATTGGACTTAGCAAACTGTAATACAAATAAAGTGTGCTTTACTGAATCAAATAGCATGTTTGGATAGAACAAATGGAGGTTTTATAAAGTAAGATAATCAAAGAGAAAGTATCAAAACTTCAGATGTTTAAAAAATTTCCAAACCTTCCCCTTCTCGAAAAACCTTATTTTAAAAAATTTTACTACACCTGAGAGTACCATTGCTGGGCATGCATATCTTTTTTATCTTCTGCAAGTGCATTGATAAAGAAAATTTGTCTTACACTCAGGTAGTTAAATGCTTGATATTGAGTCATATGGGCCATAGTCTTACTTGGCTGTAAAATTTTTCTGGTTGTTTGTTGTTTAGATGAATAACAGCTTAAATAATCTCAGTTCAATGTCTTCAGAACTGCAACAGATGTACTCTGTACAGTTTACCAGATGTAAGAATTATTCCTGACAGCATCTTCTTTTGTTGTTTTTGTGATTCTGATCAATCACATGAGGTAAAGGAAAGAGTAAAACGCAGTGCTGCTTTGTATTTCACCAAAGGATACGACAAGTAGAAGCATCTTCTTCATCCCTTGAGAACAAGTACACTTAAAAATAGCAGAGTGACAGACTAACAGATTACACGACCAGTGAACAAATTTTCCTTCTGCTTGTCTTTTGGGGTGATTGCTAAAGAATGTATAATAAAGGTGAAATAAAAAAGAATAGAAACAAAGAAACAAAAAAGAAAAATGAGAGATCAATAACAATGGAAACGTAAAGGCATCTCTTTTGCAATTTTTTTTTTTTCTCAGGAAATTGAATTCCTCCACCTTCTTGGGGTCTTTCTATTTTGATCTATGGTGGCTGCTGGAACTTGAGAATGGTTTCCAATATCATGGTTTTCTATTGTTGTTATCTTGGTGAATTTGCTCAACTTCTTCCATCCACTACTCCACGCTGATGTCTGTTTCTTATTAATCATCTTATCAAACTGTCTCTGCAGATTCTCCATGTCGTTTTGGAGCTCAAGGTATTTCGTCTTCACAGTTTCAAGTTCAAACTTAAGCGTGTTGATGTCCTTCTTAGCAGCATTCCATCCTTCTTGAAATGATTGTGGTGTGGCTTCAAGCAGTGTTTTTCTATTGGGTATCATGAGTTGGTACTGAGCTTCACCAGCTTCTTTCATGGAGCCATTGGCTATTGCGTTGCTTATTTTCACCTGTTCAGAAAAGAGAACTTGCACCACAACTCTAAGTGGCAGCCTCTCGTTTTGAGCAGCATGCATACAGGCATCAATGGAGAGTTTTTGACAGTCCATCACACGACATAGACGCTTTCTTTCATGTTCAGTCAGTGATGGATGAGCCTGTTGGATTGTGATTCAAATAAGAATTTATAAAGAAAAACCAGTGCTGGAGAATAAAAGAAGGATGAATTACCTTAAGATAAGAATCAATTGCTCGATAAAGCCCATCGTCGCATGTTCTTGCAGATTCAGGCAAAGCTTCTGCAAGTACCTGAAACTTGGTTAATGAAAGGTTTCTGTCTCTGGAAACCTCTGTGAGATAACTGTCAACAAGCCTAGCAACTCTCATTTTGGCATTTGGATTAGTACCCCTTTGGTCAGAAAGAGATTGTCTACTTGGACTTGAAGTTTCTGTCTGTTCTTGAACCAGAAAATGCTCCAGAAGTCTCTGAACTAGGTCCACATCAAACAAAGTTTCACTCTTATTGTAAGAAGGAATTAGAAGATCAGGCAATGTTGCCTGTTCAAATTGCATCCCCACACGTTTCTCTAATTCAGTAACCAATGCAGGAGCCACTTTCAACATGTTTGCCATTCTCAGAAGGTGAAGAAGGAAGCTGCAGGAGACACTATCCTTCTGCGGTGGAATTATGCTGATGAGGCTCTCAATGATCATACGTTGATCTTTTGCATGAACTGATGATGGATCATCTTTAGTTCCTGCAACAATCATATGGAGCCCACCTTTCCAACTGCTGCTGCTGCTGTTGCTGCTATTGCTGCCATCATCAGCAGAGCCTGCACTGTCTTTGATCAAACCAGGTAGCCATTTGGCTGCATAATGCATTATCGAAGCTCCAATCAAATCAAACCTCATACCCTTTACCTTAATTGCTGTAATAACTCTAACAAAGTGATCAATTCTAAGGATTGACACATCCTCAAACCACCAATCAGGAGGAACCAACTGATTTCTACTTGGGCTTGAATCAATCATAGGTGGTTTTCCAGTGTATGCCCATCTGATCCCTTTCGGATTTGCACAAGCTTTCCAGGCAATGGATTCACTGCATCTTCTTACAATCTGGAGATTCTCCGCCCATGGTGAGAGCTTCTCACAGCTTTTCAACACTAATATAGAATCCCTCCATGATGATAACACCACATAACTAAGAAAAGCTTCAGTTTTGAATATGAGATTACCTTCTTCTAAGTCCTCTGTCATTTCTAGATACTCTGCTGCACATCTAAGGCCAGAGATATTGGCTGCTGTTAGATCAACAGCAATTCCATAGCAGAACTTTGCTACAAGCTCAAATGCTTCAGCTCCTCCTGGAAGATCATCTAATGCTATTTTACTCAGGTCTGGGTCGCGTGATTCATATATTAATCTGTTCATTTTTCCACACCGAGAAAGCAGAGGATACTTGTGCAAGAACAGAAATGGAGAAAATGGGTAGTCAATATAAATCAAGAACTAATTTTTTGCCATTGAAGTTTGAATTTGGAGCTTGAGAGAAGTAAAATGACTACCTTATGCAAGTGGAAATATACAACTCCAATCTGAACTAAAAGATCACTTGGAATATCAGTTGCAACATACCTGCAGAATAATGATTAGAAGCTAAACTATTAGCAAAAATAAACCAAAACTTGAAAAAGAACAGAACTTCTAATTTCATTTAGCAAACACACCATGACTGGCCCCTGAGCTCAAACCCATCGGTCTTGACGCCATGCTTGCTTGAGCTAAGAACTCCATTACCATAATCTCGACCAACAACAGATTCACTCTCAGACTCCCACATGATTGTAAACTAAAATCCAACAAAACTTTGGCAGAATTTTCTCATAAAAAGTGCCTGAAAACTAGAGTTGCAGCAGAGCAACGAATAGGAGAACAGCGGGAAATAAAGGGGAAGAATTCCACATGGGTTGCTTGGAATCATCTGCCACTGTTGGCTTAGGATGGATTTTGAAAGCCTCTTACATTACAGGCTGTGAAGTCATGGGCATAAAACTAAACACTGTTCTTGGATGGTTTTGAGTTTGTTTGCATTTGATTTCGGATTTTTCTTTTTCTATTTTGAGCTTCTAATATTTCATAATCATGTCTTCCTTTTTGGTAAATTATTTTCCACTTTAGTTTAACTTTCGAGGATTAGTATTTAGAATTAAGACAAATCCCAAAGAAACGCTCGCCTGTGGACGAGGTGGAATGAGAAGTGGCTTCTGCGTAGCGGGGAAGTAAGTAGTTTTCTGATGAATTAAGAGATACAATTACGAAAATGCCACTGAGTGTGGACCATCGCTTTTTATAAATTTTGGCTCTTCCGATGAAAATGAACTCCCTGTCCCAGCTAGTCTTGGTCGCGAGCTGCTTCCTGTTAAAGTTTTTTAGATTTAAAACTGGACCACATATGATTGAATTTTAATGTTTTTTTTCTAAAATTAGTAATTTTAATCAAAATTTTTTATGTTATTCTTATTCTTAAGAGATTAAAAAAAAATTACATATATGTAAATTAAAAAAAGACCATTATTGTGTTTTTTTTTAATAATGGTAACAAAAATTTTGATTTTTCTTCTTAAATTAAAAGTTTTAATTAATGTATCATGAAAGTAATCATATAAATTTATTTATATCTACTATTTTTTTTTAAAATGGAATAGAAGAAGTAAAATCTGAAATCTCTCATATTTACTTGGATGCACTTACGAATGCATTTATATCTACTATTAAATATTAAATTAATATTTTAATATAGCTTAAAGGATATAATTATAAAAAAAAATCAAACTTTATTACTTTCTACTATTCTACTCTTAATTTTTTTAAAATAAATATACTCTAAAATTAATTTTTTATTTTGATTTAATTTTTTAATTTAATTTATTTATAATTTCAAACAATACATTTATAGAATCGGTAACTCAATTTCAACATTTTTTTATCATAAAGTACAATTTGCACATTGCTATAAGTCATAGGAAGAATTGTAATTTTTTATTTTCTAAATATAGTATTAGCTTAATACTTATAATCTCTAATGACAAAAACAATTGCACTTATCACGTAAAAAATTACTTTTTTTTCATAATTTTTATTATTATTCATATTTTTTATTTAAATTATAGTAATATATAAATTAATTATTTTAATTTTATTTAATTTTATCTTGTTTATAAGAAAACTCTTAAAATATATCTTAATATTTAATAAAATTTAATGTATTTAAAAAAGTGTATTAAAAAATTAATAAAAAAATTAAATTTTTTAATATGTATGAAAAAGTAAAGAGAATAAAAATTATAGGGCGAAGGGTTTAGGGTAGTTTAGAGTTTCAGTATTGGTCAGTAATTCAATTACAAATATTTTAAATAATTAATAATTTATTTTAAAGATTTTTTTTATAATTTAATCAATAAATTTCATAATTATTATTTATTTTTTACAGTGCAATTACTTGTTAGTTTCACCGAATCGCCAGTAAAAGAAGGAAATTACAAAAGGTATTTATAAGGTAGGGCCATGAGCCATGAAGTTGCAGAAAGAGGAGTGTAATCTAGACAATATTAAAAACAAATATGAATAAACAGTGAAAGCTAGCCTTGCACTTGAGGACTACTTTTTAGTGGGGATGAAAAGCCACCGTCATCACCACCACCTCCACCACCCTTGTTGAAATTTTTTATATTAAATAAATTAATAATAAAAATTTATTCATCATTCTTATTATTATTTTTAATCTTTTATAAATAATAATCATTATCACATTCATAAAAAAACATTATTAATATTTTTGTAACATTTAAAATATAAATTTTACATATTTTTTATCATTAAAAATATAAAAATTATTTTTTAAAATTAACAAAATAATATAATAAATTTTTAATATTAAATTATAAATATATTAAGTATTAATAATTACTATTAAATTAAAATAATTTTTGTAAAGAGCAATTATTAATTAAAAATAAAAATAAATTTAAAATTAAAATAAATATAATTAAGTAATTTTGATGTAAGTAAGTTTAAGTGAAATCATTTTTTATAAAATTTTAATAATTTTAATAAGATTTATTGTTAATTCAAAATCAATTCTCACACGAATTCATGAAAATTGAATTCTTATATTGGTTCTGCCAAAACAAAAATTTTTTAAAAATATATATTTTTTAAATTCTTTCAAAATTTTAAATGTAGGTTTAATATTTAATAAAACTTAATATATTTAAAATAATATAATTAAAAAGTTAATAAAAAATATATTTTTTAATATACATAAAAAAATAAAATAATAAAAATTATAAGATGAAAGAAGTAATTCATATGACATCACATATGAAATGCCTTTTTATAAAAATATTTATTTTTAAGTGTATAGTTACTTATAATGCATGCATGAGTTAGGGGAGCAATATTCGGTACAAATTGAAAAAATTAACTAAATCGAATTAATTTTAAAATTCAGTTCAATTTTTATTCGATTCGGTTCGATTTGATTTTTAATTTTAAAAATTTCAATTATTTCAGTTCGATTCAATTTTGATCTGAAAAAATTGAAAAAATCGAATCGAATCGATTAGTGATAATAATATATTGTTTTTAATAATATAAGAAATTAAATTATATTAAGATTAAAATATTTTAATTAAATTTTAAAATATTAAAAATAAAATGTAAAAATTAAAAAATTTATTAAAAATTGAAACCGATTAAATCGAATCGAATTGAATTAAATCAGACCGATTCAATTCGATTCAGTTTCTGATCAAAATCAATTCGGTTCGATATTCATAAATGCATAATAGTAGATTGAGCTTACATACTCGACCTCCTTTTATTAATCATATTGTTTATCAAGATTTAAACAAGAGGGAGATTTAAGGAGCATCGGCGATTATGCAGTGACATCATATCGATATATAACATAGTATAATAAGCTAATAAAAATTTGAAATATGCATATATAATTTTTTTTTTTTTTAAAAATTATATATACTATGTAAATTTTGTTTGTTTCTTTTTTTTTTTCATGTTGTAATTGTGGATTATAAAATAACTTAATTTTATTTTTGTTCAGAATCAGTTTCAGAATCCTTTATTAGAAGAAAATTTGTTTAACATTATATATTTTTTACTTGCAAAAATTGCAAGGCTGGTAAATGTAGCAGAATCAATTAAAAGTTGTTGAAGTCGAAAATTTCAACCACTCAACAGTGAAGGGACGGAAAGAAAAGGACAGACAAGGTTTTACCCCACAACAGCAAATAGGCACACGCGGCATGACCAGCTTTGCTTTGATGGCAGCTTTCGGGTGATTTTTAATAATTAAATATTTGTCAATGCAGACAACTTCCTCCACATATAATCTATTAATTATTACTTTTTACACTTTTCTCCTTTATTCTTTTTAATCCTTTGCAAATTTTTTTTTTCAATTTTCCAATTCCGAAAGATTTCTTTTACTAACCAATCCTTTGTAAACCAATTGACCAATTGAAGGAAATGAGTTATTTGATTCCTTTAATTTCTTTGGAAAAGTAATTACAAAGCATGATTTTGAATCCCATGAAAGCACACATTTTTATAAAATAAAGTTCAAAACTTTAGGCCTATATAGTGGTTTGTAAAATGATTAGCCATCATAATCATTTTCTTCATACTAAGATTGTTTGAGAATTTATGGAGTTCTAAAGTGAAAATTTTGATGCCTAAATGTAGCAAATTAGGCATTAGTTTCTGCGGTCGATGGCTTGTCACTTATTTTTCTTTATTTCTTTTGTTGAGATTCGAGAAAAAACTCTGGTTGAGACTCGCATCGATACTGAACGAAAGGTTCGAGTGAGAAAATGTATGTCGGAATCCGAAAAATAATAAACTATATCAGAGAAAACTCTGATGGAGACCTGCATCGATACTGAGAGAATAGTGCATAGTCACCTCTCTGGATCCACAAGGTTAAAAGTCTGAACATGTGCTAGACTATACGTGAATATTGATATAACTTATAAATTTCACGAACCATCGAATTTTTAAACGCAAGTTACACCTGAAATCATTAGAAGAAAACCATATTTAATCGGATGTCATGCAACGGTTGCCTCCTACCTCTTAATATAGATTAAAGAAATAAAAGGAATATACCTTTTGAATAATTACTTTAATGTAAAATATTAAAAAATTTAAAAAATAAATAAATTTTTTAATTGTATTAAGGTGTAAATCATACGTTTTTTTTGTTTTTTTTTCATAATTACAGGTACTATCGTGCTTACAGCCACAAAATGACAGATAGGTTGTCGAAGAAGGTGCAGTGGTGGGAAACGAGTCGCGTTGCCTTCCATTTTCTGCACACATGGATGTCTCCATTGGCTGTTGGGGTTTGGCTAGACATCATGTATTGTAAAACCCCTAACCCATTTAGCTATGTGTCCTCTTCCCCATGTCTTCCCTCCCCATTTTATTAAAAATTCCAAAATCCTACAATTATTCAACTTGTAATTTCAATAAACTCAAATGCATGAATTTATATAAAAATATTTAATGTAATGATTGTTATATGAGCTCATGCTCTCTGTCCCTTATCCGAAATACAATCCAATTGGTTGGTCATATGGGAATGTTTTTTGGAGGTTTTTTCTTCATTATTTCCCAACCGTGCAAGTGATTAAGACCCACTTCACTTTTTTTAGTTTAAAAAATAATTGAAGGAAGAAAAGATATGGACAAAGCCCATCCAGATGTTACTTTGTTGTACTTTGGCCCACTGTCTTTGGTGTGTGTCCACTCTAGGATTGGAATGGCCAGTGAAGATATTGAAAATGAGATGAATATATCTGTAAATATGTGAAAATGGAAGGTGAGGCGATTAATGCCTAAAAATAGCCGCTCTAATTTTCAAGTCTATTAAACTTTTTAGAAAGGAGGGTCTAAATAGAGAATTTGAGTTTTTAATAGAGTATAGTAAAATAACGTGCATATTTAGTATGATAAATTTAATTAATGATTTTTCTAAAAATTTGACTAATATCTATTAGTAGATAATATATCTTCTGCACACATTGATATAATATAAATCTATCTCTATACAGAAACGGGAGAGCCCTTGGTTGAGGTGGTCCAAAAAGCAAAAGCTCGTTTCTTAATCATGGGCATGAAAGGGGTAGGCATAGTTTCAGCCATTTTTAGCAGAGGAAAGAAAGTAAGAGATGAGAAATTGAAAAACATGAGAATTGAGAGCAAAAGTACAAGGCTGAATGCTTTTTTTTTTTTTTTCTTTTTGATAAGACATGATAATGGCTATTGGTCCAATTTTAATGGATGCTAATAATATTTATATACAAAAATTAGCAAAGATGAAAAATAATTAGTGTTACATATTTTGCATTATCTTCCCGAAACCTTCCACCTTGACTTTTTTTTATTTTATCAAGAAATATAATTAAAGATTAAAGAGATAAGCAATTGTAGACAAACTGACATTGAGCTAGCCAATTACTCAAAAAATAAAAATAAGAAAGAGCTCTTCTTTCTTTTTCTTTTTTTTTAAAAAAAATAGTTATATATTAAGAAGGTTAAAAACCCAATACATACAACTCAAACCAAACAAAGGATCCAAACCCAAAGAAATATAAATACAAGCTAAACCAAGCCCACCTAGACTAAGGCTCAGCCCAGACACTCCAAACCCTAGCTTGCAAACAGAAGAGAGAACTCTTGGATTGTCGCTTCTTGGGGCAATGTCAGTTAGGGAGGCAGCAAAGGTCGCCGGAAAAAAGAAAACGTACTAAAACACTATCATCAAGATCCAGAGAGATCTCAACTGAAAAAGGCAATAGAAACCCACAAACCGAAAAAAGCATGGCCGAAACTTCACCTATAAGGAAGAAGATGAGGAAAGAGCTCTTCCACCCAGATCTTAGCACGCTCCTTTTGAATGTTTTCGATTATATTGGATATATTCAATTTTGTTATAAAATTTATTATGAATTGAATAAAGTGAATATAGATTGAAATAAATCTCTTACAGGTAATTGCTCTAAAATTTTTTTATGAATTAAATAAATTAAAAATATATGTTAATAAATTAAGAATCTATCACGAGAATCTAGCAAATAAGCCTAATTGATGACAAAACAATTAAAATTATTTAAAAAGTTAGTGAAAAAGTTGGTGAATTGTGCCTCTTAAAAAATGATTTAGAAATAAATTCTTCAAACATATAATTTCTAGAAGATAGACTTTCCCAAAAAAAAAAAAAAAAAAAAAGAGCATTTGAAACTAATTCAGGACAAGTTCTATAGCCTTAGTCTTTATCCTCCTCATCCTTTTTCCTAGCAAATTGGCACACCATTGTTAGCCCATTCAAACCCTTCAATGTATTCAAGCCTCACTCAAGGTTCTTCGCCATGGGCCCATTTTTAACCTAAGCTCTCCCCAATTAATGGTAATAGTGGATCCACACCCAATTAATGCTTAAAAAATAAGTTTTACAAACTGAGATGAGTTTGAATTTTATAAATAATAACTATATTAGATTTGGATTTTATACATTGAACATTTGTTATCCTATTTAAATGAATTAATTCTCTTTAATAAGTTGAATACCACAAGGAAAATTAATGTCTTTTGATGCGTTGCTTTTAAACTAGAGTGATAAGTCAAAGCTTTGTATTAATTACAAAGAGGAGGATGGCATGAAAGAGGAAATACAAGCAGAAACCTGATGTTACAAAGGAATGATTTTCACGTTTTATATATATATATATATATATAACAATTCCTATTCTTAAGACCTTTTGGAGTCAAACAAAAATCAGGACCTGATCCCATGTATGAAACTATCACAGCAATGCATTCACCCAAACCTTAAGCAATTTGCACAAATCTTTCATGTTTGTCCAGTTGAAAACAAACAATAACACTGAACTACAGGTCAAGTCAAAAGTTAATTAACACCAATTCTATTTACAGAAGATTTATTACAGTCCATGTTTCATCATATGCCAGGTCAGGCTAAGATCAAAACACACACACACACTACTTCAATATTACAAGGTTATCACTCTAGATGAAACAAGTATAATACGAGTTAACACTTCATTTTCACCCACAAGCTCATTTTACTGTTACTGAACTTAGTCTTCACAAATCTCTTTGCCATAGTAGGTTATCTTTAGTTCCAGCTATAGACCAGATAATAGGTGTAATACCTGGCAGCTGAGTCTGCCTTCTTTAAGCAGGATCAGAATGCTGTACAGAGATTGTTAACCTTAATGTTAGAGGAACATTCTCGTTGGATAGGGCTGGTAGGGCCACATAACCTGCTTCTCTTCGGTTCGGATATCCTCACACGTGAGATTGCCACGGCAAGGACATCAACCAATCCACAGTCTTGCTCGCTCAACCTCTTTGAACCACCAGACGATAAAATTAGGCTAGTTTCATCACTGAGAATGCTGCTGGTTGTCGCATCAAATCTCTCCGACTCTAACTCATCTTTAATGGTTAGTTTCTCGAAAGTCAATCTTACATGGTTTCCAAACTTTGGTTTTACTGTAAGTACCTTTAAAGTTGGTTCTGTATAAAACAAGATCCATGGATGCCCTGTAAAATCGCATTTCAAGTTATAAAACAAATTAAATGACAGTAATAACGCTTTACCCTACATAAAAATAGATCTTATCTGATCCCAGTTCATGGAAAAGCAAAAGAGCAGAATCTAAATATTTGATATCTTGAATGTCAAGACTATGAGAATTGCTCTATTTGGCTATCTGTTCAGCACAAAGGACATATGGCTCACATTCGAATGTTAGTTTTATTGCGGAACTCCCAAATAATCCATGAACCAAAATGTCAAACTTAGAAAGTCACATAAAACAGCATGATGCTATTTCAAGTATCCAATAACTGGATGATTAGAATATCATCAGATATTTACTGCCATTTGACTCGGACTCGGACTTTGTGATTATTAACAGGGGAGGAAAAGAATTAGAGAGACCTTATTACACATTTATGAACAGAGATGTTTAAATCAAAGGAATCCAGCATAATCCAAGATGCTGAAAATCATTTTTGATAAATAGTAGAGCTTCAAACAGACTACACCCTAGTATGATAAGAAGAATTAATACCCAAAATGGCAAAATCTAACAATGAAACACAGCAATAAGTTTAGCAAAATAACCTACAATTACATCTTTCACAACTAAGAGAAAGGAGTCATCTTAACAGCAATAATCAGAGACTTCAAAACCTCAGACTTGACAGTTCCTCTCATCTTCCCTCCTCCTAAATATAACAGCTTCACTCTAAACCTAGTAACCTTCAACCCAACTTCTCATTTCACCCAGCTAGCTATTCATATTAAGTTGAACGTATTTGTGTGTGTGCTTGTTCTTTGATGCTCTAATTCTTAGTTTTAATTTTAAAAGCACTAAGCAGCATAGGCTATATTGCACTTAAAACACTTCAAAGATCCTTGGCAACATTTCCGCTCAAAGAACAATGAGTATAATAGCCAATCTATTTTCTATAAATGAACCAGTTCTTCAGGTTCATGCTTAGATGTTTAACCCTATTCTTCCAATAGTATGTCAATTTAATAGTTAATGTCAGTGAGAAGCCCATAGGATCCTTCGTAAACAGTTAAAAAAGGGCCAAGGGTTATAGGACACTTACTTAGTATTTCATCAGCACTTGGCCTTGAAGAAATATCTCTGTTGAGCATACCAGCAATGAGATCCCTTGCAGGTTTGGATACCGACTCCCACAACCCACTCTCAAAATCTAGGTTGACCTTCTTAATTGCTTCAAATACTGCATCCACAGAGTCACCTTGAAATGGAAGAATGCCGATCAACAAAGCATGAAGAAGCACCCCAGCACTCCAAATATCAACTTTTTCTGAATAGTCACCAAGTAGAACTTCTGGGGCAACATAGGCAGGACTTCCAACCAGACCTGTAAGGCTCTGACCTGCAAGTAAGAAACCAGACTATTCATTACTTTCAGAAAAAATACACATAATATGATCATAGAATTAAGTGCATATATTTCAGGCCAGTCAAAATCACTGTATATCTTATCACTGGTACATTTTGAAATGAAGTTCCATGATAGATCAGGGATTATGACCTTGGTTAGTCCAGACACTTATTTATAGTGAATTGTCAGTTTATATCAAACAAGAATTAAGGGCAACAGAGAACAAAAGTGAGCATGGGAAAAAAATGAAATAAACAAGAAGACACACAGTAAAAGACCATGTCACATCTTGCATAAGTTCAAAGAAAACCAATTGTAGAACTGATAAACCAAATGAATCAAGGAGAATAAAATTATCTTCTTTTACTAATCTGTTAAAGAGAGGGTTAATAAAGTTTCAAGCTTTTAAATTTAACATCAACAATTTATTGTCACCATCAATATTCATAGAGTTGCTTTCATGATTATCCCAACTTAACCCACATTAAGGTTCTTGGCTGGCTCACTATCGTCAGGAGTACATTTCTGCAATATGATTGAAAATATAAGGAAAAGCTATACATTGCGCATAGAACAGCTCCAATAGATGCAAGGAATTTATATAAAGTATCATAAGGTTTTTGAAAAAAAGGAGTTACGATGTAACAAGAGTTATTTCCCAAAGAAACAATGGTTAGATGAAACAATCATGAAATCCTTATTCCTTAGTCTATTTTAGTACTAGAGAATATTTGTTTTGCTTCTGCATTTTTCTTAATAAAAATTCTTTTATTTAGATTGATACAAAATGCATTTTAAAAGGCACATTATGCACTTCATATTGCTAATTCATATTTTGAGAACATGATTTGGAATTGCTTCAGAACATCCTGAAATGAAATTCTAAACCTTATTTCAGCATCTTTTAAAGATAGTACAACAATGGCTATACATATAGAGAATGAGCATTAATGCCCACAGAAATACAGCAAATTATTAAACAAATAAAATTATTATTACCATTTGAAATCCTCATAGCTAGCCCAAAATCTGCAAGCTTCATTTGCCCAGATGTCGTTAGGAGGATATTTTCAGGCTTTATGTCCCGATGTACAACACCCACATCATGGCAATATTTGATAACTGAAATCAGCTCCCTTAATACATTAGCGGCATGATGCTCTGAATATTGCCCTTCCCTAGCCATCTGGTCAAGCAACCGCCCTCCAGAACAAAGCTCCATCACAAGATAAAAGGATTCTGAATCCTCATATACTGCCTTCAAGGTTACAATGCCTGGATGACCAGAAAGGTGCTGCATTATTTCCACTTCTCGATGCACAAGATCCTCACCCTTGCGCAAAATTTTGCATGCAAAGTCTTCTCCGGTCACTTTTCTTGTGCACAAAACTACAGATCCAAACTTTCCTTTCCCAATTGTTGCACCCAAATCATACTGTTGCTCAATCTTTTTCTTCCTACCCAATTGTGTTGCTACATCAATACAACCGATTTTTCTCTTAAGACCCCTACAAGGTGGATTAAAACAGGAACTCCTACAATGGGGGGCAGTAACAATTCCTTTAACTACAGTCCTGGGGGAACCAACTTCCTTACCTTCATCTTCCTTGCACTTCTTCTTCTGCCTTGAATAATCTCCTAAAGACAAGTGAGACCAAATAATGGCAGATGAAGCAAAGGATTTGCTACATAATGGCAACACTTCTAGGCCCTTTCTCTTCCTTCTTAACAACTCCATCAAACACCTCAAGGTCAATTAATTTTTAAATTCTCCTAAAACGATAAGCAACCCAAACAGGATACTACATTTGTACAATGGTAAAATCGCTCAACAAAGCCAAACCAAACAAATGATAAACTGAAAGTCTCTTCAAGTAAAATCAAAGCAATAACCAATCTATTACAAGATTGGATCCTTGCATGCATTCTGCAAATCCAACAAAAGGATATTAATGAGAACATCCTTTACTCTACTCAAGAATATAAATTTTAATAGAAAATAAGAGCAAGTTAGTATCAGAGGACCTTTGAACATTAGAAGCCTCTCGTTATTCTTCCGAATAATGTTCACCCACAATTGGAAGACTTTAGGCATGGATTGATTTCGATTTGTGAACAGAATCTGCAAACATAAAAAGATATCCAAGAAGACACGATCAACTAAAAAATTGAAGGAAAACAGAAGAATGAACCAATTTATGCTGCTAAAAATTGCCAATAAATAAATACACCAACAGATCAGCCAAACTAAAATGAGTTCTCAGTTTACTAGAGACTTACAACAATTAATCCGGACGATAACAAAACCAAACACAGATCACCCGACCCATAATTTCTTTTTTTTTTTCAAAAAAAAATCCTTTTGGCTTCTAAACATCAACTAGTTAAAAAGAGAAATGAAATAAGTGAACTTCAAACTGAACAGAGCTTAACAAAAAGAACTTGCCCTACTAATCTTTTTTCCTAGATTTTCTCAGGAAACAAACAGATATCCAAGACCCAAAAGAATGAAGAGAATGTGAGAAAGAATCAGAAAAATACCTTCATAGAGAAGAAAAATGGGCAATTGATGGAAAGGGGAAAGCAAAAATCTTTTTTATGTGTGTGTTGGGAGTGATTTTGATTTTTGATTTTTGCTTTTTGATTTTTGATTTCTGATACAGAGAAAAAGCACACACTGCACGTGAAACCCAAATAACAACCGTCTCCCATCTCAATCTCGCGCGTTTTCTATTAACTACTGTGTGCTTCATATGGACTGGGACCCACAACTCCCTATCTCCTGCACCTGCACCTGCTCCTACTGTATCTCCCCCCGGGGTTAAGGTGAGCATTCGGTCGGTTCGGTTCAAAACCGAACCGAATAAACCTAAAATCGAAATTTTAGTGTTTATGAAAATCGAACCGAATCGATTTTGATCAGAAATCGAATCAAACCGGTCTGATTCGGTTCGATTCGGTTCGATTTGATCGGTTTTGATTTTTAATAATTCTTTTTATTTTTTACACTTTATAGTATTTTAAAATTTAATTAAAATATTTTAATTTTAATATAATTTAATTTCTCTATATTATTAAAAAAATATATTATTATCACTAACTAATCGGTTGGATTCGATTTTTTTAATTTTTTTTATTAAAATCAAACCGAATCAAAATAACTGAAATTTTTGAAATTAAAAACTGAACCAAATCAAAATATATAAAAAAAAGAATCAAATTTTTAATTCGATTCAATTTAGTCAATTTTTTCAGTTTAAACCGAATACTACTCGGCCTGACATCCCTTGCCCCAACATTAAAGCTACCTCCTCCACCATAAAAATTAAATATTTGAAAAAAACAACTAAATATCCCATTTTAATTTTTTTACTAAATAAGTTTACAAGTTAAATAAATAGTCTTATATTAAAATATTATTTTTTTATAATAAAATATAATTTTATGTTATTTTTAAATATCATTTTTAATTAAAATAAAATAATAAAAAAATTCAATTATTTTAATTAAAAATAATATTCAAAATTTATAAAATTATATTTTATTATAAAAAAAAGTTACTATTTTAACATAATAGAGTTTTTTTTTTTCAATCAACAAGACAAGAGTTATGAGGAAAAATATAAGTCCATCCACATAGCCGAACCACAAACCCAATTGAAAGCCTAGCTCATACTAAACAGTCCATAAGTACACTTCACGAATGGTAGCGGCAAAAAAAATATGCTAGAAAATAAATTGAACATGTCAAATAGTGACACGTAAAAATAAAAAATAAAAGGTAAGAAGCAAAAAGTCAGACATGCAAACTCAAACAATAGATCTGCTAAAAAATCGCAAAGAAGTAAACTGCAACAAAAAGGAGTGTCAATCTTCAGATCAGGGAAGGGTTTTTCGTTTTTTATGGCGATTCAGCTATTGACACTCCCACTTGCTTTAATGAGGTTGGGCTTTGTTACTTCCTCTCCTCGTGTAGTGATGTCTAAAAGTGATTTAAATCTTCTAGAAATAGAAATTGGAATGCTGGTTGAAAAAGTTAAAATTAATTTATTTATCCATTTGTTGATATCCATTACTAAAAATTAATTGTATTCTATGTATTTGTTGATATGCCAATATGATAAGTTCTGTACGATGATAGTACTACTCAATGTCATGTCCAAATCATGGTGTGGTTTGAATTTTAAATATATTTTTATTGATTTAAATTCTAAATCTATTTAAAAAGCTTGTATTGCTACTTAAATAAAATATTTTATTAATTTTATAGTTATGTGAAAAAAATCTATTGGAGTTAGGATTTAGAGTTTATCAAAGTAGAATTTTATATTATGTAAAGTATTATATGTATTTTATTTATATGATGAAAACATAAAAATCCAGTACAATTGTTGGACTGCACAGGAAGTGTTTCTTTTTTTTTTTTTTTTCTTTTTTTCATGAAAATGAATATTTTAGAATAAATATATAAAATTTCACCCTTACCAAGCTAAGATGACTCCTCCCATCTCTTGTTCAGAGTAGGTCATCTCCCTCCCCTGAGATTGTAAATATTTTTGTTTATTTGTTCTTTGTTTTTGGCGAAAAAGATTTAATGCGAGGGAGGTGTTTCTTTGACTTGCCTTTGTGTTTGCTTGTTTTTCTATTTGTTTAATTGGGACGTGCTCGTGAGGGCCTTCTAGGTCGGCATTCTCAAGATGTAATTTTAGTGGAAGGAGGGCGGTGGGTGTTGTGGAGCTGTCTCAATTGCATCCTTCTCCTTTTTTTCCCTAGCTAGAGTCAATGATCTAAAGGTTTCTTTTGTGTTCTGCAGACAATAGATGGATCTGATTGTGGAAGAGTAGGCTTCCCTTTCTTAAGCATCAGGTTGGAAGGGTAAAATGTCTCTGCTTGAGTCCTTATTGGCAATGGCGGACGAAAGTCTCAGAGAGGAGTGCAACACAATAGCTTCTGCTCGTCCGGATCGAGAACACGGGTCAAACGGGTTGTGAGTCTTTAAAGTTGTGTAATTATGTTTGGGCTTTCTTTCTTTGAGCCCTTGAGACCCTTTTCGTTGTAATGTCCTTCTCTATTAGTCTTGAGCTTATTTGCTGTAACTTTGGGCACTTTCAATGAATTTTTTCCATCTCTGAGGGAAAAATGAAACACACAGAGTTACAGAAAGAAAATTACAAGTACAATTAGATCTGATGTATTTCATATGAATGTAACAACATGAAGACCCAACCAAACAGAAGATGGACACTCATGAAAAAGTTGAAATGATAAGGAAGTCCCAACACGATTATTACTCTAGCATCAGCATTATCATTCCATCCATCTCTAGTAGCCAAGGAAGAGTCTTCATAATATCTATCAAATATGTCAAATGAGACGTTCAATTTTGATTTGTATACTTAACCAACTCTAATAGATTTAAAAATGCAGAAATGGGTACTCATGGCCACTTCCAGACTATAGTTCTAACCAGTAACTTCGTTTTACCAACAAGGTACAAAAAAGCATAATGAAAAAAGGCATTTCTATCTGAAAGTATTCAGCACAGGGTACAAATACATAACCGAAAGAAGAATTGCAAACACCCCTGCACTTATTCTCATTTTTTGGTCCCTAAACTACAAAAGTAATTCCCTTCATCCAATCCAATCCAATCCAACTATCCCAGTCATTTAGGTCATGTTGGAGAAGAGAGAGAGAGAGAGAGAAAGAGAGAGAGAACAGTAGTCATACCAAAGTGTGGTAAACTGATAGTTTGGGAGTCGGCAATAGAGAGAGAAAATGGATTAACCAAACAGAACTACTATCGTAGTTTGTATTTATTCTCTCCTGAGTGTGAAACTAATATCAATGAAGTTCCCTTCACAGTGTGGCATTGCCTAAGATAAACTCAGAATCACTTCGTCAAATTGGTGAGATCAAAATTCCTTTCAATCAGAAGCACATGGAACTTGTTAGCAATTTCAGTTAATCCAGCACCTGAGAATGCATGCAAAAGCCTACCACAAGCAGTGATGTCAAATTCTGTAATAGTAGACTGTTTCCACTGATCAAGAACCTCCCCTGCTTCTTTCACATGTCCAAGCATCAGATATGAAGAAAGGATGCAAATGAAGTTTCTGTTTGTCATTTTTTGCTTAGTCATTCTTAAGGATTTCCATATTTGAGCAACTTTATCTTTGTTTCTTAAACCTGCATACAGGATGATGAGGAAGTCATATGTTATCCACTCTCTTTGTGTAAAACTCTTCTCTGTTTCAACAACAGCACTGGACTCGGCATTCACAAGATGTCCAGCTTTAACATATATATTGGCAATGTCAATATATCTATGCCAATCATCGTTACAACCAGGATCATTGCTCATTTCATCCAATATCCTCATAACTTGATTAATATTTAGGGTAGCAGCACATGAACTTATCCATAGATTGTAAGTGAAGATGTCAGGCGCAACCTTCTTATCTTTCAGTTCGTCAACAACTAATGAGACTTTCTCCACCTGCCCAACGTCAATATACAGAGCCATCATCTCATTATATAGGAGAGCAGTGAAGGGCAGATTTGATCCTTTTATTCTCTCATAAAGCTCTTCAGCCTTTTCCAGCAGTTTCAACCCAGCATAAGAGTGAAGGAGTGCAGTATAGGTTTCACTAGTTTTTACGGAGACAGGTAGACCTTCAAAATAGCGTTCCGCAGCATCAATACCAAAAACTTTAGTCATCAAATCAATACGAGTTGCATAATCAGAGTCCAAGAACTCATTCTCTTTGTGTGTAACCATCCACTCTGATATCTGCAAACTCATATCAATTGGAAAAAAACATATGATTTAGTAGTCATTGATCAATAAAAAGTCAAATATTTTCGTATTAAGAAGTAGGGTAATAATTCTCAATTCAAACCCATCAGTAATTGAAGAAAGCAAAAAATTAAGATTAGAGCTAAATTTGCATCCTAAACTTGGCCAATGTCTAATTACAGCCAAATTAAGTTTTAAGGCCAAATTAGAATGCAACTTTCATTTTATGCTCTCTTAAACTCAATTTTTAATCAAATTTATGCCAAAAAGCTTGACATTATAGGACTAGAAAATTTTATTTCTTAAGCTTCTAAATAATCAGAGAGCAGTTAAATGCTTCAGAAAGTAAAATGTTGGTCAGAGCATGAATCTCATTGATGAAAATTTTCCACAATCATAAATTATCAAATATTTAGTCCAACCCATAGGGAGAATTAAGAATTAAGAATTCAAAGAAAATTGCTTTCAGTTTCCTTCGGTTCAAAACATGATTTTGGCAACAAAGTATTCTTGTAGTCTATGCAGCTCCAATCTAGCAAACCTATCCACAAAATTATCATTTGAACCTCTCTCCCTCTAATTATTCCTTGATTTCTTCATTACTTCATTATGTTAACCTCAAGTTTTCCTCATTCCTTTCTTTCCACCAATATCACGAAAAATCAGAATTTCTTTCTTATAACAGTTTGACATTCACAAGAATGGAAAGGCATAGGCACTGCATAAATAATGATATCCATCAACATTAAGATATATTTAATATAAGAGAAAGCAATATATGATGCTTCTAATTCTGTAATTATTGATTATTCATAAAAAAGCAAATTGCATCTGTTGATTGTGCAACAATCCATGTAGGAAGCATTGAGAAGAAGATGAAGAACAAGAAAATTGCCTCAAAGGATAAGTAGAGCCATAGTGAAAACAATGCTAAAGAAAGAAAATACTACAATTTATGACTTTGTTCTATCAGCAAACACCTATCATGTGCGATCTCCATAACACAGCCTGAAATCCGTTTTGATGCAGTTGATTGCATTATTCAGCTCAACTAAATCACAATACGGTAATACTGAATACAAAATCAGCCACAGTCGATCATAATAAAGAATCACTGATTACCTTAGCTTATTTTCCCATTAGAACAGAAAAGAACTACAAATTGCCCATCTCCTTTTTGCTCTAATTTAGCAGTATAATAATCCCTGCCTCCTAATCTTGTATCACATTCCAGTACTCCCAAAATTAAATAATTGCTACAGAATTTCCTAGTCCAATTTGTTCACCAAACAGATTGATGCAGTGCAAGAAATTCCTCCAAAAAAAAATGCAACAAAATTAGTAAACAAAAAATGAACCTCGAGAGCATGTTTGTAACGCTGAGACTTCCTAAGCTCTCTAGAGATGCTTCTGAGCTCAGAAGCCGTCACAGTGTTCCCTTCGCTAACCCATTTCTGTATAATGTTGGTTGCGCTTCGCTTTGGAAGTCTCAGCCTAAAGATTCTACTCCTCAAGTCGTCTTCATTTTCCTTTGAATTGGATTCCTCTTCAACAACTTCACTACTCAGAGCACCGGAAGAGAGCAACCGACCAAACTTCCCTTTCTCTAGGGTACACGGAGATCCAAATTTGCTGTTGATTATGGTTTATTGCACAGAATAGCAAATTCGGATAAGTAGTTATGAAATTTCAGAACTTTCTCAACAACAAATCAGATGAATAATCAGAACTTTGGGTTAGAGATTACCGTCGTAGAGCGAAGAAAAGTGATCGGGACGCCATGACCGGAATTCTTTTACTTCTCTCGTCAAGCTGTTTTCTTTTACTACCACTGGGAGTGGGAGGGTTGCATAACATTAATATCGAAAAAAGAAGGGGGTTTATATAAATAAGGGGATTTTTTTAGGGCGTTTTGTAATCCAAAAATATTTTCTTTTTAGGCAATTTACAGTAACTCACTGTTTAATCTGCATTATTTTAATAATGAATAATTTAATCCATAAAATTTCATTATGTTAATAAAATAATATTTTTACTAAAATTTATTATTAAATTATAATAATTTAATAATTTAATAATTTAAATTTATTTTTATTAAATTTTAGAAATTACTTTTTTAAAATAAAAAATAAATAAATTAATATCAAATGCCCGTAGTTTATTAATGATATGGAGCAGTTAGCCTTTGACTTTACAGCAGACTTGTACCGGACCTAATTTTTATATTTTAATTATTATTTTTAAATATTTTGGGTATTTTTATAATTTTGCACATTAGAGTTTTATTTCTATTATAAATAGACTCTCTTGGCTATTAGGATATTTTGGGTATTTTCATAATTTTACACATTAGAATTTTGTTTTTATTATAAATAGTCTCCCTTGGCTATTAGAAAGTTACTTTTCAATCTTTGAGAAATTTCAGTAAGATTTTTAGTTTTTTATCATATCTTTTCTCTTATTTCGTCTTAACCAAACAATATTAGTTGAAACTCCTGACGGAGTCTAAATAGTCCTTTATCAGATTGTTCGGCCATGGTAGATAACCAAGAGGCGCGACTTGCTGCGATTGAGGCATCCTTGGCAGAATTGAGGGAGATGATCGGACAGCTGACCCTGCAGCAGGGAATCCACCAACCCGCCGCCGCCGCCGCACATCCCCATGTGGCCGCCAATCCTGTGGCCGCCATTCCTGTGGCCGCCAATCCTGTGGTCGTCAATCTTATGCCTGCAAATCCCCAACAGTACTATCAGGAAGGTTACAGGATCAAGGTAGACCTTCAAAACTTTTCTGGTTCATTAGATATTGAATCTGTTCTTGATTGGCTGGCAGAGGTTGAACGCTTCTTTGAAATTATGAATGTGGAAGAGGAGCGCAAGGTTCCAATTGTGGCCTATAAGTTGAAAGGGGGAGCAGCAGCCTGGTGGAATTCGATTCAAAACGAACGCTATCGGAAGAGGCTGGAGCCCATACGAAACTGGGTGCTGATGAAGCAGATGTTTGAACAATGGTTCTTGCCTAGCGATCACGCTCAGGTCTTATATAACCGGTATCATGACTGTGTACAAGGGAACCGAAGGGTGAATGAGTATACTGAGGAGTTTTTAAGGCTGCAGGCGAGATGTGAAAACTGTGAGAACAAGGCCCAACAGGTTGCTCATTATCAGAGGGGGCTGAATCACGAAATTCGTTGTATGATGGGAGTAGCAGCGATTTTCACCTTGGCAGACGCTATTGAGATGCAAAAAGGGCAGAAGAGCGTGTTGATTGGCAGCCACGACAGCAGCAGTACAACCGGAATTTCAATTACAGAAATTCTGGTTCAACAGGGACGCAGCAATATAGAGGCAACTACAGCGGGCAGCCTTCTAAGGTTGTAAACTCTGGCAACCCTCCGAATACCATGGAAGAAAGGAGAGACAGTAAGGGCAAGGCAGTCACTACTACAATAGACAAAGGAGGCAGGACCAATCCTTATCAGAAGCCAACGGGAGACATATGTTACCGGTGCAGGCAATCTGGTCATCGATCGAATAATTGTCCAGAACGTAGAGGAGTTAATACTGACCGCCGGCAGGTTAATATAGTTGAGCAGGTGGCTGAAACTGACGAGGAAGAGGATGACGATGACGGATCTATTGCTGGTTCTGAAGATGGAGATGTCACCTATGTGGTGAAAAAGATCTTATGCTCAACAAAACAGGAGGACGAGACACAAAGGAGGAAGATTTTCCAGGTAAAGTGTCGAGTAGGAGAGGCAATTTGCAGGCTAATTATAGATAGTTGCAGTTGTGAGAATCTGATAAAGGACTATTTAGACTCCGTCAGGAGTTTCAACCAATATCGTTTGGCTAAGACGAAATAAGAGAAAATATATGATAAAAGACTAAAAGTCTTACTGAAATTTCTCAAAAATTGAAAAGTGCCTTTCTAATAGCTAAGGGAGGCTATTTATAATAGAAACAAAACCCTAATGTGCAAAATTATGAAAATATCCAAAATATCCTAATAGCCAAGGGAGGCTATTTATAATAGAAACAAAATCCTAATGTGCAAAATTATGAAAATACCCAAAATATCCAAAAATAATAATTAAAATACAAAAGTTAGGTCCGGTCCAAGTCTACCGTAAAGTCCAAGGCTAACTGCTCCATATCATTAGCCCCTGCGGAGTACTTGCCCTATTAGTTCCAAAGAAAGATGGGGCTTGGAGAATGTGCGTGGATAGCAGGGCCATCAACAAAATTACAGTTCAATATCGATTTCCTATCCTACGATTGGATGACATGCTGGATCAGCTATCCGGGGCTAAAGTCTTTTCTAAAATCGACCTCAAAAGTGGCTATCACCAAGTTCGGATCAAAGAGAGAGATGAATGGAAGACTGCCTTCAAGACTAAGGAAGGCTTGTATGAGTGGCTGGTTATGCCCTTTGGTTTAACAAATGCACCTAGCACTTTTATGCGACTCATGAACCAGGTTTTGCGTCCTTTCTTACGCAAATTTATGGTTGTTTATTTTGATGACATTTTGATATTTAGTCGCAGTGAGGAAGAACATCTACAGTGTCTCCGTCAAGTCATGATGGCCTTACAAGAAAGTGAGCTGATTATTAATCTTAAGAAGTGCATCTATATGACGGAGCGCGTTCTGTTCCTGGGATTCGTTGTTAGTGCAGAAGGGATACATGTTGATAAGATGAAGGTAGAAGCAATACGGAATTGGCCCATCCCCAAAACTATTTCTGAAGTTCGCAGCTTTCATGGCCTTGCCACTTTCTACCGACGGTTTATCAGAAATTTCAGCAGCATCGTTGCCCCTATCACAGATTGCTTGAAGAAAGAGAGAGTGCAGAAATTTGCATGGACTGAAGCTGCCAACAAGAGCTTTGAAGAGATTAAAGATAAGCTTACTTCTGCCCCTATTCTTGCTCTACCTGATTTTGATAAACTGTTTGAAATTGAATGTGATGCTTGTGGAGTTGGGATTGGAGGAGTATTGTCACAGTCTAAAAGACCTATTGCCTTCTTTAGTGAGAAACTGAATGAAACTAGAAAGAAGTGGTCTACTTATGAGCAGGAACTATATGCAATATTCCGGGCTTTTAAAACTTGGGAGCAGTATTTGATGGGACGAGAATTTATTATTCACACAGATCATCAATCTCTGATCCATTTTAAAACTCAAAAACATGTGAATAAGATGCATGCCCGATGGGCAGCTTACTTTGGAGCCTTTCATTATGTCATTAAACATAAGGCTGGCCATAGTAATAAGGTGGTAGATGCTTTGAGTAGGAGGGCTGCTCTGTTGATTACAGTTAATCAGGAGGTTGTAGGTTTTGAATTCCTGAAGGATTTGTATGCTACAGATGATGATTTTGCTGATATATGGGCTAGAGTCCAGACTCACCAGCCTACTGATGGGTTCTTGATACATGATGACTTTCTTTTTAAGGAGAACAGGTTATGCATCCCTCGATCTTCCTTGCGGGAAAAGTTGATTCGCAAGATCCATGGAGGAGGTTTGAGTGATCATTTGGGGCGTGACAAGACTATTGCTGGGTTGGAGGAGCGTTTTTACTGGCCTCAATTAAAAAAGGATACAGGTCGGATGGTTCAGAAGTGCCCAGTGTGTCAAACTCAGAAGGGACATTCGCAGAATACAGGCTTATACACTCCACTGCCTATTCCAGCCCATCCTTGGGAGGACTTGTCTATGGATTTTGTTCTTGGTCTTCCACGTACTCAACGTGGATATGATTCCATTTTTGTTGTTGTTGACAGGTTCTCTAAAATGGCGCATTTCATTCCTTGTAAGAAAATTAATGATGCTTCTCATATAGCAAAACTGTTTTTCCAGGAGATTGTTCGCTTAGATGGTGTCCCCAAGACCATTACTTCTGACAGAGATGTGAAGTTTCTAGCTCACTTCTGGGTGACTTTATGGAAATGTTTTGGGACTGAACTTCGATACAGCAGTGCTGCCCATCCCCAAACTGATGGACAAACTGAAGTCGTGAACCGAACGCTTGGCAATCTTCTACGCTGCATCTGCAGTAACAAGAAAATTGCTTGGGATCTTGCTCTTGCCCAAGCAGAATTTGCTTACAATAGTGCGATTCACAGCTCCACAAAGATGTCACCGTTTGCTATTGTGTACAGGAAAGTCTCAGCGCATACAGTTGATCTTATCGCACTTCCCACAGGTTATCACAACAGTCTTGCAGCAAGCAACCTGGCAAAGCAGCACGTGGATATTTTCAAGCAAGTACAACAATGTCTTACGGAAGCCAATGATAAATATAAAGTTACAGCTAATAAACATAAGCGTTTCAAATCTTTCAATGTCGGTGATCAAGTTATGGTGTATTTACGCAAGGAACGTGGTGGAGGACAGAAAAAACTGGATGCCAAGAAGATTGGTCCATTCCGGATCATTCAGAAGATTAATGACAATGCCTATGTTCTTGACCTCCCACATGAGATGAAAATTTCCAAGACGTTTAACGTGGCGGATCTATTTCAGTACTATCCTGCTGAAGACAACTCGAGGTCGAGTTCTTTACAAGTGGAAGAGAATGATATGGAGCAGTTAGCCTTGGACTTTACGGCAAACTTGGACCGGACCTAACTTTTGTATTTTAATTATTATTTTTGGATATTTTGGATATTTTCATAATTTTGTACATTAGGGTTTTGTTTCTATTATAAATAGTCTCATTGGCTATTAGAAAGGCACTTTTCAATTTTTGAGAAATTTCAATAAGATTTTTAGTCTTTTATCATATCTTTTCTCTTGTTTCGTCTTAACTAAACGATATTAGTTGAAACTCTTGACAGACTCTAAATAGTCCTTTATCAATTAAATTACTATAATTCTTATGTTTTAAAATTCAATTAGAATATTATCTTTCAACATAATACTAATTTATTTTAATTTTAAATATTTATATTGATTAATTTATATAATTTTAATTATTTATATATTATTTAATTTTTATAATTTTAATTATTTATATTATTTTATTTTTTATTAATAAAGATAAATTGATTAATTTTTTTTATAAAAATCTAATGCAAGTGTTATATATTTAAAATTACCGATACTAGAAGAATTAGTTGTTGTTTGAGTCGGTTAGAAATCAGTATAGAAATGCTACAAGCACTCCATGAAAAATCATCTTCAAAAGGTTTTAAGCTCCATAGATCTGCTAGAAAAATCAAACTCCCACGCAAAATCAAAGTCAGAGGAAGTCCAACTAAAAGCCGATAAAAAAAAATATAATTTGAAATTAAAATATAATTTAATAAAATTGTTAAAACACATAAGGGTCATTTTTAAAAGAAATATTTTTAGAAATTAAAAATTAGATAAAAGTTAATTTAATTATATTTAAAAATAAAATTTAAACTATAATTAAAAATATATATTAATCAGTATGGATATTCATCTAATTAAGTTATATTTTAAACAAATTAGTGGTTCTTCCTTAATCGTTATAAGATATTTTTTATTTTTTGAGATTAAAGCGTCGTATGTTGTTTTGGTTGTAGTTTTTTATCTTTTGAGGTAGAATAACCATTGGTTTCGGCGTCTATTTTAACACCTTCCTTCCGTTTGATTTCCCTTTCCTTTGTCAAACGCATTAATGATTTTTATTTGGTTTTTTACTATTTCGTTTGTATATTTTGTGATACCCATAAAAGGATTTTTTTAAATTTATTTTTTAAAGTTGCTCCATTTTTTTTCAATGAAGACTATTAAACTGTGTGACATCGGTATTACGGAATCGTATCGCTATATCTAATAATCACCGCTTCTGCATCATAACTTCTATCGTGGTTTCCTCCTCGAATATCATGGTGTTTGCTATTTCAGAGCAGTTTTGAATATATTTTTTCATCAACCTTTCCTGTTTTATTTTTATTTGCATGTTACGTAATGTTGATATTTGAGTTTTCTTGATTTTTCGGTTGTTTGTGTATGTTATTGATAATATCTACTGTTGTGAATTTTTAGATGGTGTAGGCTGTGCTGTGGGTTAATGGCTGGTTTTTTTTTTTAATTTTGTTTTGGTTGATTTTAATTTTGTGGGTTTGATTGATGAATTTTTACAGAATCATATAAGATTTTAATTCTTTTATAATAATTTTTTAAAATTAAAAATAATAGAATACTTTCATTTCAAATAATAAAATTACTAAAAAATTAAATTTTTATAAAATTTTTTATTTCAGACGGAAATATTATTTTTATGAGATTTGAATTCGCTTATTAAGGTGTGTTTCTAAATTTATAGTTAATTAAACTAATTTATAAAGTTTAAAAATTAAATAGCTTATTTGTTTATAATATTTTATGAACTTGTCAGTAGAGTGATCAACTTTTTAATTTGCGGGTTATAAAATACTAAAATTATAGACTAAATTAACTAAAAAAATTACTATATTACTCTTATTTAATTTTAAAATTTTATCACATATTTTATTTAATATTATTTTTAATAATTTAAATAATAAATATATTTATAAACTACTTATTATTAAATATATCAACGGATTATTAATAATTAATGATGTATAAATATTTTAATTAAATACATAATTACTCAAAATTTAAACGGTTATAAGGTTGTTCACTTATACAAATCTGAAGCAGTTTTTCTAAAAAAATTTTCAAAAAAACTGAAAAAATAGAGTTATATGTTCACACGTGTTAATTTTCCAAATAAAAAAAATTGGAAAACAGGTTTTAGTTTTATAATATTTAACTAGATTTAAAAATAGTTAAAATTAGTTATATTATTAAAATATAAATTATTAATACATAGAAAAAAAATTAAAAGTAAAACTAATTAAGTTTTAAAAAAATTTAAAAATTTTAATTTTTTTTAATTATAAAAGTTACGAGTATTTTTTATTATTTTAAATTTGAAAATGATTTTTTATTATTAACATATCAACATATTTTCCATATTTTTACTTATTTTTCATAGAAAATGAAAACTCAATTTTTTTAGAAAGAAAATACAAATAAAATATTATTTTTCATAAATAAATACACCCTATAAGTTTCAAATAGTTTATAAATCAATTTCTATGACCTAAGTGAAACACCCGAGAGATGACCATAGTTTGAAAAATACACTCTAGTTAAACGGTTGGTAGAACCGCCGGTAGAGGCATCGGTACTGGATTTTGTACATCCGATTTTTATTAAGTCTACAAGAGAGAACCGGTTCGTATTTGTACCGGAAATAGAATCAAACGAGCTTTTACCCTTTTGTTCCACATGAGATTTCTGTTCTCGTTGAGCTTATCTTAGGACACAACAGATATGCCACTCCAGCCAAATTTCTCATCCGACAATGTCTTCCGCTGGATCAACGGAATAAATTAAATAGTATGATAATGGAAGAAGGGAAAAGTCCATAATTATGACCCTATTTATTTTTCCTAGACGTGGGCAGGTTTCGAGCTAAGAGATTTGATCTAATATAACAAAAGCTCGAAAAATCAAAATTCAATCTATTGGAGTTAATGGGTCGGTAGGATTATAAATCTCTATGCATCGGGACCTGTCCATAATAGAGGAATTAAATGATGGACGAAAGGGAAATCCGAAAATAAAACTCACTCATATATTAAAATCCTACTTTTTTCTGAATCTCATGGATCTCAATTCATTACCCGAGTTTTTTTGAGAATAGTAAATAGGAATATAAGATAATATACACAAATATTTAAAAATTAGGTAAATCAATTACACATAGCTTGAATGGATGACCACTATTTACATGAAAATAAAAGAAGAAACAAAGATATTAAAAACAGGAAAAAAAGAAGCAGATACTTCATAACAATACACTAATAATGATTCTTATGGCTGGACTGGCCATAATGTTTATCATCTCTAAAAGAATTTAAAGAGAAGGAATCCCAATTACCATTATTCCAATAGGAAAAATGAACTTCTGGCACATGCTCAACCTTCCAATAATCTCCATGCTCTCCATTGGGATCCATTTTCATGATTAATTCTATAGGCATATTGATGAATTCCACAAGCTTCAGCTCAACCAAGTGCTGAATTCCCACTGGAACTTTCTGCAATGAATGACAGCTCTGAACAATTAGCTTTTCAAGACAGGGCATTGCTCCCTTCTCCACCATTATTTCTTCAAGCTTTTCTAATTTGTTTAATCCTAAGGACTTTAGTTTCTGAAACCCTTTGTGCTGAAAACGAAGTTCCTTTGCATTATATGCCTGTACAAGATCAAGATGAACCAGCCCGGGCAAACACTGAAGAGAAACAATTGGATCATCACTTAATTTACTCCATTTCAATACCACCTTTACCAAGCTTTCAAGTGAAGGAATCCAATCTGGTAGTTTCTGTAATCTTCCTGCCAAGTATAGTCGTTGAAGAAATCTAGGAGGAGTTGATAAGCTCTCCAAATCTATGATCTCGCTTTCGTCCATTGAAGTGATTGATAATGCACGAAGATTCATCAGTTTTTCAATGGAAGAACACAGAGCCATCCCATCTTTTTCTTTTAATTTTACAATGCCTAATCTCCTCAGGTTATGAAGCTTTGCCAGTTCTTGCATAAGGCTACCACCTTGATCGACCTCTACGAAGCAAAGCTTTTGTAAAGACTTCAGCTGGCTGCCAATAAGAGCTGGTGGCTTGAAACCATTTTTGGTGTAGATCTCATAGGCAGATGAAATTTCATAACGATAGACCAGTAGGTGACGAAGTTTCCCAAGTTTCAGAATCTCATCAGGCAATTCCGTTACATTTGCATGTTTGAGATCCAATGTTTCCAAGTTCTGCAACTTACCAATGGATCTTGGCATGGAATTCACCTTTGTATTCCTCAAACTTAGATACTTCAAAAGCGAGAGGCTGACTATTTCTTTAGGAAATTCCTTCAGAGGTGCACCTTCCAGATCCAGAACATTGAGCAGCCTTGACTGATTAAAAGCCGAATGAAATACGGGAGATAAAGAATCTCCTGCCCAAAACATTAGCAGGGAACGAAGCCGCTGAGAAGCTATATGCTGCATGTTCGGTATGGTATCATGCAACGATATACGTCTGAATTTTCCATGCCAAATCTTGCTTTGGGTATTGACTATTGTTATAAAGTCTTGATCTCTTGCCTTTGAAATGACAATCTCATGAAGAAGTTCATGGATGCGGCAAGTTTTGACACGACCATCAATGGTAGCTTTTACCAGCTGAACTAAGTTTCTCTTGATGAGCTCAGTTAGGTAGGCTTCTGCAACTTCCTCCAGGGTCATTCCTTCTCTTTCGTTGACGAATCCCTCTGCTATCCACAGTCGAATAAGTCTCGAAGTCTTAATCAGGGAATCCTGAGGAAACACGCTGAAGTATAACAGACACGGTTTGAGATAGTGAGGCAAATCAATGTAACTGAGAGATAGTACGCTTCTCAAATTCATCAAACTATCATTACAACCAAGAGTTCGATGAATCATATCCCATTGATCTATTCTGTTCTGGTCTTTTGCTGCTAGAACACCACTTACTGTAACAATAGCAAGTGGCAATCCTTCACATTTGTGGAGGATTTTTTCTGATACATCTTCCAAATGTGGAGGGCAAGAGTTGTTCTTAAATGTTTTCTTGCAGAACAAAGTCCATGAATCTTCAGGGGACAATGGATTCAAAGCGTAGACTTTTTCAGGGGATTTCATTGCGGCAACTGTGACGATTCGGGTCGTGAGCAATATTCGGCTGCCGAAGTTGTTTCTGGGCAATGCACGAACAAAAGCATCAAAGGCATAAGTGTCCCACACATCATCTAAGACAATAAGGTACCTTCTTTGACGAAGAAATTCATTGATAGCTGTTATTAGCTTAACTTTATCCTCTCCCTCGCTGACCATCTCAAAATGACCTGCGGATTTATTAGGCACACGGAAGAGTTGTTGAATTAGATCTTTAAGAAGGTCCTCTATCTTGAAAGATTGAGAAACTGTGATCCAAGCTCGAAGTTTGAAGTGTTTCTTCACTTCTGCGTCGTCGTACACTATTCTCGCCAAGGTACTCTTCCCCAAACCTCCCATTCCAACCACTGACACCACTTCACGATCAGATTCGCCTCTAACAAGCCAATTGATAAGCCGATTTTTGGCCCCATCGATTCCCACTAGATTATCTTCTTCAATTGAGGAAGGGGTTTGTCGTGGTTTTGGCAGATGTGATGAACTGTTGGTGTAGTTCAAATCTTTCGCCATTATGTCATTTTTCATCGAGTAACTCCGATGTGATCCTACGATATCTGCTACTCTGGATCTGATCTTTTGCATTTCCGAAGCAATTCGACGGCGAGCTTCCAGACTATTGATACAGCGAGTGGCTTTCCGAAGAGAAGCGTAGAAACCATTCCCATGATCCCGAGCAAGATGCAGCTTGAACCGATCAAGAGCATCTTCCATGTCATAAACGATATCTATGACGGCCTTGAGCCACGAGTTGAGGGAAGTGTCGCTGGTCTCCTCCATTGCATCTGCAACTCTGAACAAACTCTTCATGGACTCAAGTTCATAACAGATATACTCAGTGTCTGCAGGAACCCTGGACAATAAGTTATCGTCTTCTTGGGTGAGTTTCTTAAGTAGCAAGTTCAGGGAACATTCGGCCATTGCAAATGGTGTTGACAGAATTAGATTAGTCAGAGTTTCAGAGGAAGATTGGAATCAATCCATAGGAGAGACATTGAAATGGAGGAAAGATGTCGATTGTTAGGGCTAAATTAGCAGGTTTGGGTGATTTGTTTTCCAACTGGCCACGATGGTTAAAAGGACGACGATGAGTTCTTTGCTTGTGAGTGTACGCCTCTCCAATACCACCATCAGAATCAATGATTCATTTATTTTTACAACTACATAATATAATATTATTTTTTAATAATATAATATTATTTTTAATCATTAAATTAGATTAGATTAGACAAATATTTTTATATCTTTATTAAATGTAAAATCACATCAATATTTAAATTTTATTTGATAATTTATTATATTAATTTGATATTAATGCTGATTGTGAAATCAATCTAAAAAATTATGTTTATTAAAATATCCTAACATACAACTCAAAAATTGAAATTGAATACTCATATTTAACTTAATATATTAAAAAGCATAAAGTTAAAGTTATAAATTCAGAAATATTGTCTGGTGAAAAAAAAATATTTGAATAAATATATCAAATCTCAATCTGCCTTGGTAACGTAAAATTAGTACGGTATAATCTTTCGAATCGAACTGAATCAAAAAAATTAAAAATTAAATTTTAAAAATATTAAAAATTAAATTAAATCGATTATTAAGATATAATCAAATCGATAAAAATTAATTCGGTTTGATTATATTAAAATCAAAGTTTATAAATTTATTACGTTTGGACTTGCGCTATTAGCTGGATTGGATAAGGGTTAGTATAATAGCATATAGTAAAATTGGTAAGTTCAGTTAGTCAGTTATTTAATATTTTTAAACTGAATCGAATTGAAAATCGAATAATCTAAAAAATACTATCGAATCAAATAAACGTTTTGACTAACCGAACCGCTGAATCGAAATCAATTAATTCAGTTCGATTTCTTGATTTGAACCAAGATATACTCTCCTCTACATATTTATGAACAATCATATTAATTATTTTTTAATCCACGATAAAAATCAATTAGACCTTTGTGAAAAAAATAACCTTGTAATCATTAATAATCTAGCAAATTCATACCAATTGATTGTTGTCGAGCCTTTGAAACCTCAACTTGTTCTAGGGAATTTTTTTTCTCTCAATAGGAGAGAAGCTTATGGTACTAGGTCCCTTCATATATTGCTTACCGTCAGCTCTCCTGCCTCGTCCAGACAAAGGAGGCTTCCTTTCATTGCACTTTACTTGGAAAGTGGGTCTTTTTCTCCACCTTTGGATAATGTGTAAATATTTGGTTTCTTTTACTTCATTTTTATAAATCTACTGTTTGAGAGGAAATCTTGTTGATATGCTTTTCTGTGTATTTGTTTCTCTGGCGACAAATTTGGTTCTTGAGTGTTGTCTCCCTATTTTAGATCTACCGAGTGTTTTGTTGTAGTTTGGCCTGTGTTACTCCCTTGGTTGTATGCAAGTAGTGAAGTCTTTGATCGTATATCTACAAAGTTGTTTTGTTTAGTGGATGGCAGCAAAGGGGTGCGTTCATAGAGTTTGACTCGATAGATGCGATTGGGATGTTGAGAGTGCGCCTCCTTTTCCTTCTCTAACGCTTTTGATATGTGAAGTCTCCCTTTACTCGCTTTTATGGCTCTATTTCTTCTTTGTATATTTTGAGAAGCCTTTCGATGGTTGCATGTCAATTTATCTATTATACCGATCATTGGCCTATAATATGGTTTAGCCTCTCTCTCTGAGCTTTAGTGAGCATTTTACGGCCATTCTTAGCTAAGATGGTGGGAATTTTTTATTCTGACGTTGCAGGCATGTTCAAATCTGAGTGACAGATACTTCTACAAAGAGGATCATCTTCCTCTGTCTCTATTGATACACGATCATGTTAAGCTTTCTGGGTTTGTAGGGCTTGAGATGTTTGGTCTATTTGTGTTTTTTTTCTTTGAGTTTAGAGGCTCGTCCTTGTAAGGGGCTTTTTTCTTGTATGGGATTTGGACCTTGTATTTATTTTTATGCAAAAAAATCTATCTTATCATTTAACTAAAAAAAATTAGACCAATTATTCATTCTCAGAAGATCCAAAAGCATCCACCACATCTTTAGTGTCTACTTCTATATCTACATGACTATGTCTCTCTCTTAACCAATTCAATGTCCCTCTTAGTGACAAAGCAAAGGAGAAATAATCCCTTCTAAAAAATCAATCAACCCATTGCAAAATTGTCCTGCACTATCTCAATCACAACTGCAAAAGAAATAATGCTCTTTTGCTCATGGATCCTAACATGCGTATTACACTTTTTCCTATTAATAATAGACTTCATCCAACTTTGCTGTCTAGCTACAACAATAGGAATAACTCTAATCCAAATTTGTTGTCATTCTACCAACATATTTATTTTTGAATGTACAAAATATCCTATAGAAGAGATAGACTTAACATTCGATATGTTATCATTCATTCTATTCCGCATACTATATGATACGATAGAAAAATTTTTCCACAAGGCAGCATCTATAGAATTTAAGAAGTGAGCAAAATACTTAGAAACAATAATGAAGTTGACCATAGAAATTAAATACTCCTAAAACACCCTAATAATTCATAGTAAAAAAGCAATGAAAAAACACAGGAAGGGTATCTCAATCTCATTACAATTAGGACTGAACAATTTTCATTTTTAATCGAAAAATCAAACCAAATCGAGTTGAAATACTCATTTGGTTCGGTTATTTAATCTATTCAATTCGGTTTAGTTAGTAATTTGAAAATATTTCAATTTTAAATTCAGTTTGATTAATTAATCAAAAATTATGAAAAATACTGAACCGCCCAATATATATATATAACATATTAAAATCTAATTTCTCTATTTCCTATGTCACTTACAGCGATCTGTCTCTCCCTCACCCTATTCTCTTTCTTCCTCTTCTTTTTCTTTTGAAAAAATTACTTTTTAGTCCCTGATATTTAATGTAATTAACACTTTTGTCCCTCTATTTTGGCGACCCAACACTTAAGTCCCTCACTTTCTCTTCCGTCCGAATTCGTAGACCTTCCGTCCAAAATGGCCGTTTGATCAAAGAGTCTAAGGTGAGAGGTGAAATTTTTTACCAAAAATATCCTTAATGAACTTGATAAAACCCCTCTCAACGTAAAATCCCTCCATCCTTCTTCTCCCTCATATCTTCTCTCTTCTTTTCGGCCATTGTTAATTCTCCATTTTTTTCTCTTTTCCATCTTTATTTTCACTCACATCTTTCTACTCTCTCATATATTTCTTCTCCCTCATATCTTCTCTATTTCCTTTCAGCCATTGTTGATTCTCTTTTTTTTTTCTTCTCATTTTCATCTTTCTTCTCCCTCACATCTTCTCTTTCCTTTCGGCGATTGTTATGAATCATCACTGGGGAAGAATAATGTTAGTATCAAGTGGGTCTACCCAGTACTGGAATGGAAGATTGAAGAATGTGAACTGCAATGTGGCAAAAGGGCTGGGATAAGAATTTCTGAGTCAGCTGAAAACCCTAATAAGCCATATTATTTTTGCAGAGATAATGTGTGTGGAAGTTTTCGTGGGTGGTGTGAACATGTGAATCAAAGTTCAACTCCATCAAGTGGCAGCATTAATGTGGATGAGGGATGGAAAATCGAAAAAAGAAGACCTATATAAGAAATACTAGAGAAGGTAATAAAAGATATTGCAAAGATGAAGAATGATCTGAAGAAGATGAAGAATGATCTGAAGAAGATAAAGGAAGAATAAAGAGCTACTAGAGATGAGATTGCAAATATTGGGGGAATTATGTGCCAATTGAGAATAATTTATATTGTTTTGATTTTTATTGTAGTTGGAGTAACAATGAAAGTGATTTGAAATAATATGTACCAGGAATTTAGATAATAGAACTACCTTTTTTTTGCTATGAATATATATTTTGAATTTACAGTAGTACGATGGACTAAAATGTTTGAATATTTAATTTTATGAGGACGTAAGTGTTTGAAAAACTGAATATATGGGGACTAAAGTGTTTGAAAATTTAAAAATACAAGGATTATAGTGTTTGAATATTTAAATGTATGTGGACTATAGTGTTGTGAACTTTTAGTTAATTAAGTGACAGTATCCTTCATAGATGTATTATTTTGTTACAAAATACTTTATCCCTATTCACATATAAAAATGTTATAAAAAAGTAGCCAACAAGAAATGTAAACGCATACACAGGATGTGAACAAAACTGAATATTCATTCATATAAAAGCTTGATCATTTGAATGATAATATGATCAAGTCCATTACATTGCAAATGAAATTTTTTCCATTCCATTACAAATGCAAAAAACCTATCTAATTTATTCAAAGTTGTCCAAAATAGCTTTACAATATCTGCATATCTGAAATGACCAGTATATATCCAAAATAGCTGCACATCAAAAGATCTCAAGACCTGCAAATGAAATCTGTAAAAAAAAAAAAACATCAAAAGCTGTACACTAATTATATCCAAAAAAATTACAATTTCATCCAATTTAGACTAAATTAAAACTCATCAAATCTGTCCAAAAAAATATTTTGCACATCTAATATATCCAACGAAAAACTCACAACCTGCACACATGTCCACAAATTATTCATTTTCTTCTCACGCCCTTCATATTTGATTAACAAATTATACCTCGCAGATTTATTCATTACTATCTACAAAAATAAAAAGGAAATTACAAAATTAATTTTCAAATCATTAAACCCCCTAATCTTAACAGTAAACCCTAGAAAAATCAATAAATAAAAAATTAATTATTGTAACTCAAAAAATCTAACCAGTAAAACAACAAATTTTTCTTCATCGTAAAACAAAAGGGATTTTTGTACCTTTGAAGTGGACCACGCTTCACCTTCGAAATATGGTAGGTTCAGTGCTTTTCGATAAAATTAAAGAAATAAGAGACAATGGGACCACACAGAGAGAAGTTTCGATAGAGAGAGAGACAGAGAGAGCACGATAGAGAGAGACAAAGGGACCACAGAGAGAGAAGTTTCAATAGAGAGAGAGACAGAGAGAAGGCGAGAGAGAGGGACAAGTTTCGATTGAGATAGAGGGGTTTAATTTCGACAGAGAGAGAGAGATAGAGAGAGCGCGAGAGAAAGGGACAAAGCTGAGAGAGAGAAGTTTAGATAAAGACAGAGAGAGCACGAGAGAGAGGGAGAAGAAAGAGGGAGAAGAAAGAAAATAGGGTTTCGTGATTTTGAAATAGATGAACTTTTTGTGAGGGTTAATTTTGTCAATTCACGTGTTCCAAACGGCCATTTTGGATAGAAGGACTACAAATTCGGATGGAAGAGAAAGTGAGGGACTTAAGTGTTGGGTCGCCAAAATAGAGGGACAGAAGTGTTAATTAGGTTAAATTTCAGGGACTAAAAAGTAATTTTTCCTTTTCTTTTTCTTCTTCTTTTCACATGCAAAAGTGCTCTCCCATCTAAATCTAATGGCGAGTCCTCCCATGAAGATCAATAATGGTGCTCTTGAGCAACTTGACATCAACTACAAGGATTGATGATAGTTAGTGAGTCTCATATCGACCAACATTAGCGTTCTAAGGAACAACATCGACGTTTTTTTTTCTTTATCAATCGAGGAATACCGACGACGCTCGAGGGATGCCATAGCAGTGGCACTAGCAATTGGTGTTCCTTCAAATGAAGACTTGATTCTTGCAGTTCAAAGATCCATTACTTGCCAGCTTGAGTCGACGATATTGAGATGAAGATTTATTGTATTTAATTGATTTTTTTTTTAATAATTGATTGAGTTATTGTTTTGATTTGTTCCTGTTAATGAATTGAGATTGTTATCAAAGATTTAGAAAAAATTTTATTTAAAATCTTGAGACATTTTCTTAAATCGGTGAGTCTGCAAATTATTTTTTGATAATTTTTTGAATCAAAATTAATTAATTTTTTCAATTTATTTTACTTTAATTTAAATATTAATTTAATTTAATTTAATTTTTAAAAATAAATATTTTAATTTTTAATTTTTTAAATCAATTCGATTTGATTTTAACCTTAAACAAAATGAAAAATTATAAATGTCAGCACTGCTTACCATTATTAATGTCTAGTTGTATTGATATATTTTTTTTTTCTGAGTACTTATTGATGAAACCTAAAAACGAATATTTATTGGATTTTATATTTAATTTTTTTTTCTTAGCAATAATTAAACAGCAATGTTAAATACAGCCTTACTTGGTAGCTTGTTAATTATAAAAATAAAAAATCCAAGATAATGTTATAATCAAGAATTGACATTTGGTGCAGCTGAGCGTCAAGTAGAATTTGCTGCTGTCGTGAGCTCAAGTCAGCCTCAAAAAGTCAAACGAGCCGCCCACAGGCCACAGCCTGGTGACCTGGTCTGTCCCTCTGGAAGCGTTGAATATGAATTTTTTTTTTTTTTCAAACACGTTGAGTTTTTTTTTTTTTTCTCAAAATAAAATTATTAATTATATTAATAAAATTTTTTAAAATAAAATGATATCATTTGAAATGAAAAAATATTATATTTAATAAATTTTTTAATTAAAATATAAATAATTAAAAGAGCATTATAACGAATTTATTCAATAAAAATATCAAAGTCTAATAAAAATTTATGATCATTAAAAATTAAATTTCTCTATAATATAATTTAATAAAAATATTCAAACCTCTGTTTAAAATTTTTATATAAAATAATTTAATAAAAAATATTTCTTAAATATCTGTTTAAATTTTTTAATAAAAATACTTCTTTTAATTTTTTATTTCTCGAATAAAGTCAGAGAGCCTAAACTATAAAGTTGAATTTGAATTTAAATACATGAAATTTAGTAAATTGAATCTAATTAAAAACAGCCTGTGACTGCGACGCTGATGTGATCACCACGAAGCCCTATTGTTTCGGAAATAAAAATATTAGCAAATAAAAATTCTGCTTGCGTTTCATCAATTGTCGTGAGCAATCATGTACTACATACTTTTTTTTTAATATTATTTAATTTTTTTTAGTTTGTGATAATCGCCGAATTTCTTCTCTCCAGACTAAGGTCAGGCCCATTAGGACAGTCCATAATCTGAAAGCTTCTAAGTCTCCTCCAAGAGTCAGGTCCAGCCCGTTTAGCTCAAAGACCGAACTCCAGTCGGATTCTTCGATCAGGCCGGCCTAGCCCCTTCAGCCCAATAAACAGATTCCCTCTGGGCCTAGTCTTAACCTTATCTTTCGGCCCAGCTCGGAACCAGAAAGGAATTCAGCCCATTCGCCTTGTGGGACCATCCGCATGCGTGCCTGGGGAGAATCAGGAGTCGTTATGCATGGAGCAGCAACCTGATTTCTTCGTACGTCCATATCAACGTGACAGGGACAGGTGGCCCAATGACACACATTCTGTTACACGTCACTAGCGGACAAAAGGAACATATAAAAGGAGAAATACTCTCCTCTAGGTCTAAACTTTTTTCAGTTTTACAGAACTTATTGTAAAACCCTATTTTCTGGATCTCAGATCATCAAGTGGCGCCATTTGTGGGAAACGAAGAAGATCTTTTCATCACCGGAGTTCCACTCTAAACAAACCCACTGAGATCCACGATGGCTAATCACAACAAAGACAACGTCACTCCAAATGACCTGAGCTCTGCCCAAGAGGGGCATCAGTTCTCCTTTTTCAATCCTACAACTCCAAACAATCAACCACCCATCCCTTTCAACCCCTCGCCAAGCCTGGCAGGGAATGCTTCCGCCGCTACCTTGTCCAACCAGGACCTCCAAACCATCGCCCTCCAACTACAAAACACCGCCCACTGGCTGGGGCAGATAACGCAGCAATGGAACCTTAGCACCCCAGCAAACGTATTGCCAATGGTAGAGGAGCCCCAGACCAATGACCCTCAACCTACCCTCAACCATCCCCAAACAGTTAGTTGAGAAACCGGAGAAAGGGGGAGAAGAGCTGGGGAAGAAGAAGAACCGGAAGCAAGGGTTCACGGAAGGAGGGCGAGGGAGTTGATCGTGAATGATGAAGTCGATAGTTATTCCGCCGGAACAACTGGAAGGATGGAGAGCGAGGCATGGGAGGAGGAGTACCGCCAGGAGAAGAAATCCAAGCAGGAAACAGAGAGTGTAGACCAAAAGTTGCAAAAGATGAGAGAACAGCTTTTGGCCGAGTTAGGGGCGAAGGATCCCGGTCAAACTCTTCTACCTACCTCTTCACCCTTCTCAAAGTGGGTGCAGCAGGAGACCGTCCCAAAGAAATTTATAATACCGCCTATGGCCGCATATGATGGAGCTGGGAACCCCCGGGAGCACGTCTTGAACTACAAGACTTTCATGGAGCTGCAGACTTTGTCAGATGCCCTGATGTGCAAAGTATTCCCAACGACACTCTCGGGGCCAGCACGGGCGTGGTTTAATAACCTTGAGGCCGGGAGTATCAGTAGCTTTGGAGATCTGGCCACTCGCCTCATCAGCCGATTTATCGCCGGGGTGCCCGTAGAAAGAAAGACGAGCTACCTGGAGACGATCAGGCAGAGGAGAGACGAATCGCTCAGGGAGTACGTCACTCGCTTCAATATGGAGGCCCTGCAGATTTTCGAGCTCGATGAGGGAAGGGCGGTGGAAGCCATGCAGAAAGGGACGACCTCGCCTGAGTTCTTCGGCTCGTTGAGCAGAAAGCCTCCCACTTCACTAGCAGAGCTGATGAAGAGGGCGGAGAAATATATAAGGCAAGATGACGCCTTAGTAACGAGCAGGTTCGCTAAGGAGTCAACAGACCGGAAAGCCTCAGAAGAAAGGAGGTTAGAAAGGCATGAGAGGAAGCAGAACAAAAGGCTTGAGACCTACAGGCAGCCCTGGGATCGGAGGGACCGGAGGGACCCGAGGGATCCGATATCAGAGCAGAGACCGTTTCCCCCACGGATCCTAGAGAACTTAACCCCACTCAACGCCTCCAGAGCCGAAGTGCTCATGGCAGTTCAGAACAAGGAGTTCCTCCAGTGGCCCCAGCCTATGAAAGCAGAAGCAAGCCGACGAGATCCTGACAAATACTGTCAGTATCATCGTACACACGGCCATGACACCAACAATTGCTACCAGTTGATTTCTGAGATTGAGAGGCTAATAAAAAGGGGACACCTCAAGAACTTTGTGAAGAAACCGGAGGGACAAAGGCCTCAGCCGAACCCAGCAGCGCAAACACTCAGGAGAATGGGAGCGGGGCCAGTGAATGATGAGTCCAATGGGACCATCAACATGATCGATGAAGGAACATAAGGTTAAATAAGCCGGTGCAGCAGAAGAGGTACTTCCTTTAGAATATTTGTAAAGAAAATTCTTGTACTCTGAAAACATGAATGAATGGCATAACACCATTTTTTGCAAAGCAATGTTATCTCTATTACTGCGAGTATTAATTCTCTCTGAAAAAGAAAGAAGAGATCCTAGAAGACCTCAGTGAGATAGGTGGCCGGGCTCCCAAAAGGCCCCCGGCACTACAAAACCGGCTGAGATGACGAAGCGACAGTAAGGCCAATGAGCCTGAATCTTGCGCAAGACCTCAGTGAGGTAGGTGGCTGAGCTCCCAAAAGGCCCCCGGCACCACAAAACCGGCTGAGATGACGAAGCGACAGTAAGGCCAATGAGCCCGAATCTTGCGCAAGACCTCAGTGAGGTAGGTGGCCGGGCTCCCAAAAGGCCCCCGGCACCACAAAACTGGCTGAGATGACGAAGCGACAGTAAGGCCAATTAGCCCGACTCTTGCACAAGACCTCAGTGAGGTAGGTGGCCGGGCTCCCAAAAGGCCCCGGCACCACAAAACCGGCTGAGATGACGAAGCAACAGTAAGGCCAATGAGCCCGAATCTTGCGCAAGACCTCAAAGAGGTACAAGACTAGGATCCCGTAAGATCTCCTGGAGCAAAAACGGCCGGCGAGATCTTCAAGATCTCTCCGGAGCAAAAACGGCCCGGATCCCGTAAGATCTCCTGGAGTAAAAACGGCCGGCGGGATCTCCAAGATCTCCCCGGAGCCAAAACGGTCAGGATCCCGTAAGATCTCCTGGAGCAAAAACGGCCGGCGAAGATCTCAAAGATCTCCAGGAGCTACAAGTCCAGGATCCCCAAGATCTCCTGGCATCAGAAGACCTCCTTGAGACGTTGAGACCTCCTGGAGGTAAAAGACCGGGATCCCCAAGATCTCCCGGATGAAGACCGGGATCCCCAAGATCTCCTGGAACTACAAGTCCAGGATCTCCAAGATCTCCTAACATCAGAAGACCTCCTTGAGACGTAGAGACCTCCTGGAGGTAAAAGACCGGGGTCCCTAAGATCTCCTAGTGTGAAAAGTCGAACTAAGAAGACCAAGGCAGCGAGAGGCCAAGAAAAGCCGACCTGAAAACACGAGCTCCAAAAACTAAAGAGAACCGAGCTCAAAAAGCTCAAGAGGCAAACCAAAGCTACAGGCTTCACAAAAGAGCTTGGGGCACCAAAGTAGGGAAAGTAAAAATCTGAACTCTCGAGCCCATAGCACCATAAAATTATATATATAAAAACCTAAGCAAAGAGCAAAAATCCGAGCTCCTTAATCTGCTGTAAGGACGGACTCTCAACAAATAAACGACCGAGCTCAATAAAGTCGAGTAAAGAAAACAACAAAAGACCGAGCTCCCTATCCCAATGGAGCATACAGCCCGGATCGCACTGACTGACAAAGGGTCACTTCGACAAGGGACTAGATATCCGAGCTCATAATCGAAAAGAGAGGTAAAATTGTCTAAAATGAAGCTGCGCAGTTACAAAGTCTAAGGATTTACCCCCTCACCACTCATGTAATAAATGCTGAGGAGGTAAAGGGGCAACTCGAGGAAAAACCTAAGGGCACGAGCAGATAAAACCTCAGTTTCAGTCCCTACTCATCACCTTAAAACATAACTCACGGGTACAGTCAGTTTAGCTCGGAAAGAGCATACGGGTAAGTATGCCTTAGTGATATAGATAAATTTATAAATCAAAAGTCCAGTCAATTGATAATATTTCAGTTTCGACGAGCTTGAAGGCAAAAAGAAAAGACAGTATAGTGGATTCCTTAGAAAAATTACGAAGCACACAGTATAAGTGTTTCATTATTGATAAGTAGAAGTAAGAACAGCTCGAATATAAATGAAAGACAAAAAAGAATTCAAGTAAACAAAAATAAAATTTCAATAAAAGAGAGGGAAAATTTACAATCTAATCGTCTAAGATTATGGGAGGAAAGATTGTCCTCAAAGGGCTTACATTCCTAGGTAATTCACTATCTACACTACTGCCCTCTACATTAGTATTTACATTACTGCTTAGGGGAGGTTTGGCGCCCTCTTGCTCAGACCTCCCATCACCTGCATAAAGTACCATCTCTTGCCCCTGAGGCTCAGCATCTTCCCCTCCTAGCTCTACGTCCTCCTCTTGAGGCCCGGAGTTGTCCTCCTCAGGTTCGAAGACCTCCATATCTTCCTTTTCTCCTAACCCAGTGTCCTTATCAGAGGGCTCAGCTGAAGTGTGAGAAGTTTCCTTAGGCAGGGGCAGGTCATCCTCACCATAAAGCACCTCCTCGCCACCAGAGTCTTCCTCTTTGGCTCGGAGTTCAGACAGCGGAACGGAAGGAGCCTGTCTGGCCTCCCTCAAACCTCGATTGAAGCCAGACGCGAACATACGGAAGCCCTTTCGCCAAATAGCCATCTTCAGTTCATCAGAGGCCTTGTACTCCGCAAGTCGTGCCTGGAAAGCCTCAGCTATCTCTGCTTTCAACTCAGGAGAGTTCCTGTAAGCTTGAAGACGAACTTCACAGGCCTGTTCAATCTCCTTCTTCAGCTCGGCTGACTCCTTGAATTCCCGCAGGCGCTCCTCACACTCCAGCTGAACCCTATCTTCAGCCAGCTTAGCATCCTCAAGCAGGGCTGAGCATCTCTTCTTCAAAGCCTCGATCTCTTGGCTGAGATGTTGATTTTGGAGTTTAGTTGTCTCAGCCTCCAAGGTCAGGTCTTTAAAACTTTATGCCCGCTTGACCAACTCCTGCTCGAGGACCACTACCCGAGCCAGGACTTCCTCCCTCTGAGCCATCACTACCTCGTGTTGGAACCGGGCTGCCTCAGAATCTGCCTTCAAGGCCTCATACTAGTGGCGGACCTCATCTCTCTCCCTTTGAACCTCTTCCAGAGAAGACGGCTATTTCAGGGCTTCTTTACAACGAATATCTGCCTCAGCTGCCTTCTCATCCGCTCTCTTGAGAGTATCCAGGGCATATGCCAGCTCTGCCTGTAAGGACTTGGAATGCTCTTGAGTTGCGGCGAGATTGCTTCGGGCATCACTGGTGGCAGACAGGTTTTCCTCCAAACGTGCCTCCTCGACCCGGCGTTCCACTGACTCCTAAAGAGCGTGGTCGCGAGCATCTACCTCCATGAAGAGGCCCGTCACCTAGCAAAGAGGGAAAACTGTCAGAACAAAGAAATGAAGAAAACTAAAGTATGGACAGAAATCGGAAAGGACAACTTACCATAAGGAGCATCTCCCTGATAATATCTCCTAACTCCCCCCGAGTCCGAGATCGAAACGCTGCCTGCTCATGAGTGGAGCTGGCCAGAAGGCCAGTAAGAACAAGCAAGCGAGGGTCTGAGGCTTCCATAACCCCGCCAAACATCCGCTCTCGGATTAACTCAGCCACCACGCTTGCTGGGGACTGGTGAGTGATGTCCTCTGCATTCAGGATGTCGTCATCCGGGGCAGACAACAGAGGCACTACAAAAGCCTTCTCTTTTCCAATAGCAGGCAGGGCCGGAGTCGGCCTTTATGAAGCACGAGATCTCTTAGGAGCAGGGGCAGGTGCATTAGAAGGAAGAGGACGCTTACTCCCGACCTCCTCCGCTACGGCCTCGTCATCAACTGGACCGGGTCCTACTCCCTCAATGATAGGGGCAACTTCAGTAACGGCCCCCTGAATATCTTCCCCTGCCAGGCTGGTCACTTTCTCACCCTCGGGGGTGTTGACGACGGCAGGGTGTGTCCCAGGCACCTCCTCAGAAATACCCCCAGAAGGCGCAGCCAGATCCTTCCACGCTAGCTCGATGTCCTCAATCGACCCGGTGGCAATCTGGGGAGTCCCCTCCTTCTTAGAAACCGCAACTTGCGTTGGGAGCCTGGGAAGATTGATTGGCCGAGCTCGGCCTGCTACGGCTAGATGGCCTGGAAGATTTGGTACTTCGAGAGCTCGGCTTAGGAGCTCGAGAAGAAGCTGGGGCAGGAGGTCGGCTAACCGTCTTGGAAGAAATAAGCCGGGCCACTTCTTCAGTAGCCTCTGAGACGCATCGCCCAGCTCGGAGGGCGTCCAGCGCAGCGTTCATGCTCTCCCTAGACAGAACTAAGTTCTTCGGAGGCTTAATTTGGTCCATCTCGATGTCAGAAGCTACAAACAATACAAAATCAGAACAGGTTAGCATAATCCCTAGTAGAAATCACAAAGAAAAGGCAAAGCGGCTGGACAAAGCATAATACCCGCATCTTGGATATCCTTAAGATTACAGGCAAACATACACTTCTCGACGTCGTACTTCTTGTTCACAGAAGTCAGATGAAAAAACCCAACCTGTTCGGTAAGGCTCAACTGGGGCAGGTCGTTGCAACCCAGAGAGACCCCTTCCCAGGGGAGGTTAAGCTCCCAAGCCAACCCCGTCTGCTTCTTCAGTTCTACCACAAGAAAACCCTCTACCCAGCCCTTGATGGAGTCCTTGTAGCCCGTGAAAATGGACAATCCTCTGCGGGGGGCAAAATAATAAAATTTCTGGCTCGCTTTGACTAGCCGGAAGAAGCTGACGAACAGGTGAACCGTGGGTGTAAACCCCCAGCTCAGACACGCAGATTCAAAGCAAGACATGAAAAGGATGGAGTTAGGGGTTAGCATTCGAGGGGTGATCTCGAAATACTGGAAGACCTCTTTAAAGAAAGAAGAAAAGGGGAAGGACAGACCGTATTCCCTCTATTTGATGAAGAAGACTAAACTGACGTCCCTTTGAGGGTCGATTAAGCCAGGGGGAGAAGGATCAGGAAGAACAATTCTCTCATTCCGGTAAGGAGCCCGGATATGGTAAAGAGGGGTATCCAGGTATTCCCTGGAGATAAAATTCCTAATGTTAGACGGGGTGATGCTAGACTCCTGGTTGACGACATCGGGGAGACTAGAACTATCCATGGTAAAAGAAGAGGCGTACCTGAAAAGTGATTAGGGCTAATGAGCTGAGGAAAGCAATGAGAGCAGTAGAACAGAGAAGAGCCAATGTTCGGGAGAGACTGACGGGAAGTGAAATTTGGAACAATAAAGAGCCGAAAAGATGTTTTGAACAGTTTTGTCCTTGGGCGGCGCGGTCATGATGACTCTCGGTATTTACCTCCTCATCAGTCGGGCAATAACTGACGAGGAGGTAAAGGGGCAATTGATAACCGCTGGATTTCTTCACTCCAGACTAAGGTCAGACCCATTAGGACAGCCCATAATCTGAAGGCTTCTAAGTCTCCTCCAAGAGCCAGGTCCAGCCCGTTTAGCTCAAAGACCGGACTCTAGTCGGATTCTTCGATCAGGCCGGCCCAGCCCCTTCGGCCCAATGAACAGATTCCCTCTGGGCCTAGTCTTAACCTTATCTTTCGGCCCAGCTCGAAACCAGAAAGGAATTCAGCCCATTCGCCTTGTGGGACCATCCGCATGCGTGCTCGGGGAGAATCAGGAGTCGTTATGCATGGGGCAACAACCTGATTTCTTCGTACGTCCATATCAACGTGACAGGGACAGGTGGCCCAATGACACACATTCTGTTACACGTTACTAGCGGACAAAAAGAACATATAAAAGGAAAAATACTCTCCTCTAAGTCTAACCTTTTTCCAGTTTTACAGAACCCATTATAAAATCCTATTTTCTAAATCTCAGATCATCAATTTGAAATATCGCAAATCACTCTTTATAATTGAGAATTTATTAACTAAACAACAACTAATTGACGAGTTTATCAAACACTTATGTTGGGTATGAAATCTCCAACATCTCTCGAAGTTTGGGACTCAAACCTCTAATCCCAAAATCTTCTCATTTATTTTCCACTAGCATTTTAAAAATTAAGAATGTATTAATTTTTTTAAAATCTATACTCTTATCTGTTATCTTTAATGCATTTATCTCTTTTTTATTATAAATATTTTAATCAATTACTTTTTTTTATAAAAATATGGAATAATTAATAATTTTATTTATAATAAAAAAGTTTAGATAAATTTTTTTAATATTATTAAATATTATTAGTGAATTATAATTTATTTATTGATATTTGGTAAAAATTACATTTTTAATCTTTATATTTTTAAATTTAATTCTTTAAATTTTATTTAATTAATAAAATAATATTTTAATTTAAGTTTTATATTTTTAAATAAAATTAATTGCTATATTTTTATAAATTGATTCTTAAATATTATAATTACTTATTATTATATATATAAATTAATTTCTTTATTTATTAAATTTTATATCTTATAAATAAAAAATAATACAATAAAAATATATTATTTTCTTTTAGTCGTAATCAAATAAAAAAAAGTAAATTAATTGGAAAGGAAAAATTAAATGGAAAAAAATTGTTTAAACTTGAATTTAAATGTATATCCTTCAAAATTTTTGATTTAATTGTTTACTTTATTAATTTATTAAATAAGATATTAAATTTAATAAACACGAGAGATTAATTTATAAAAAATATAAATATTTATTTTTAAGTAATTAAGAGATTTATTTCTAAGTGATGACGTTGAGTCATCTGGATCCTGAGTCAACACCAGTGAATATTGTCCGCTTTGACTCAAGGCCACACGGTTTTGCTTTAAAACGTGTCCACTGGGGTTTCAAAGACAGAGACTTATAAGACCTTCTCCCTTTCAACCTCTTTTCGATGTGGGATACCTATGATCTACCTGCGTAGGGTTCTTTCTCCTCCATATAGGCCTGAGCGTGCGCGCCAATTGATGATCTGAGATCCAGAAAATAGGGTTTTACAAGGGTTCTATAAGCTTGAGAAAAAACTTGAACTTAGATGAGAATATTTCCCCTTTTATCTATTTTCTTTTGTCCGCTAGTGACGTGTAACAGAATATATGTTATTGGGCCACCTGTCCCTGTCACGTTGATATGGACGTACGAGGAAATCGGATCGCTGCCCCATGCGTAACGATCCCTGATTCTTCCGGACGTGCGTGCGGGTGGTCCCACGTGAAGGATGGATAGGTCTCCTTCCTGATTCCGGACTGGACCGGAAGATATGATATGGGCTGAACCCAGAGAGAATTTGTTCGTCGGGCCTCAAGAACTAGGCCGACCTGATTGAGGAGATTGATGGGAGTCCGGTCTCCAGACTAAGTGGACCGGACTTGATGCATGTATGAGGCTTGAGGGCCTCTAAATAATGGGCTGGTATCGTGGGTCTGGCCCCAGACCGGGGTGGAGAAATCCGGCTATCATCACTAAGTATATAAAAATGAATTATAATTAAAGAGAATATTTTATTATAAAAAAATTATTATTAAAATTAAAAATATATAAATTAAATTATAGATTTTATAAGACTAAAATATAATTTATTTAAATTAAAAATTACTTTCAATTGATTTTTAAATACCACATCAATATTTATCAATTGCGTTAAAAAGAAAAAAATAAAAATATATTATTTATTTTATTATAAATTAAATTATAATATTCTATTTAAAAAACATCAAATCAGAGGATATTTTTTTTTTATAATGATTCCTAAAAGTAATGTCATTAAAATTATTTCTTTAATTCTTGTGAAAAAGATACTTCTTTCTATGGGTAGGTATGAGTAAAATATTGCTCAAGGTCAATGAAGAAATTGTCAGCGGCATCGAGCTCAGTATTTCCCTGAACACCACAGAAAATATTTATTAATTATTATTACATTTACATTAAAAAAAATTATTTAAAGAGAATGATTGCTAAAATATTTTATTATCAATCAATTCTAAATCATTTTTTATTATTATAAAAAATGCTCCAACTCTTCGCAATTTGCAACCTCCTCCAGCTTGTCCTCATCTCCTCCCTCTGTAAGAGAAGCTTTGTTGAATTCATTGGACTTTCTGCACAAACACCATTCCTTAGCATATTTGGAACCTTGTTTCTATTCAATGTTCTTGTAAAAATCCCACCTCTTCATCTAATTTTTTGTTCAAGCCAAATTCCAGTTGAGAAATAATGGCAGAAGGTTCAGTAACCTTTCTACTAATGAAGCTCTCAGAAATTCTGACAGATGAAAGCAACCTCTTGTTTGGCGTTAAGGGAGATGCTAAATACATCAAAGACGAGTTAGAGTTCTCGTTGGCCTTTTTAAGAGTTGCAGAGTCAAGCGATGAGGAGGAGATTGACCCTTTGTTCAAAGTGTGGGTGAAGAACTTGAGAGATGTGGCCTATGAGATGGAAGACGTTCTTGCTGATTTCATGCTGCATCTTGCACATGATCATGGACATGGCGTCTGTAATTGTCTTAATAAAACTTCAGACTTCATTATATCTTTGAAAGCTCGTCATCAAATTGCTGCAACAATGCGAGACATCAGAACCAGGATAAAGGAAATCAAGACCAGAGTAGAAGACATCTCGAAAGCACGTACGTCATTCAATCACATCATTTCAAAATGGCGAGGAGTCAACTATAGCGGTGGAGTAGACCTGGCTGCGCAACAGGATCCCCTTCTACTGGAGGAAGCCAATCTAGTAGGCATTGAAATGCCTAAAGGGAAGCTTATTGGGTGGCTTCTGGGAAGCAAATCACAGCTTGAAGTGGTCTCGGTGGTTGGAACGGGAGGCGTGGGTAAAACCACATTAGTGAAACGAGTCTACGAGAATTCCCAAGTTAAGAAACACTTCAAATTTTGTGCTTGGATTATTCTTACTCAATACTTCAAGACAAGAGACCTCTTACAAGACATTGTCCGACAGCTATACCATGTGCTCAGGGAGCCAAGTCCTGAAGGATTTGACACCATGAGCGACCATGAGCTAAGGGTGGGAATAAAGAAATTTCTTCAACAAAGAAGGTACCTTATAGTCTTGGATGATGTCTGGAGTAATGAAGCCTGGAATGTTTTTAAACATGCATTTCCAAAAAACACTGAAGGGAGCCGAATATTGCTTACAACCCGCATAAGTGAAGTTGCCAAAAATGCCTCCATCGAATCTCCTAATAGAATCTATGCATTAGATTCATTATCTTCAAAAGACGCTTGGACTTTGTTTTGCAAGAAGACATTTCAGAGCAACTCTTGTCCTCCCCATCTGGAAAATGTATCACAACAAATCCTTGGCAGGTGCGAGGGACTGCCATTGGCAATCATTGCAATCAGTGGTGTTCTAGCAACAAGGGACAACACTAGGATAGATGAATGGGACATGGTTTATAGAAGCCTTGGCGCTGAAATACAGGCCAACCAAAGTCTCGGGAATATGAAGAAAGTATTGTCACTTAGTTACTATAATTTGCCATACTACCTCAAATGTTGTTTACTCTACTTCAGCATCTTTCCTGAAGGCTATCCGATTGAGCATAGGAGACTTGTTCGATTGTGGGTTGCAGAAGGATTCGTGGTAGAAACAGAAGGAAGGATGTTAGAGGAAGTTGCAGAAAGTTACTTGAATGAGCTACTAGAAAGAAGCTTGGTCCAAGTTGTAGAGGCTGCTAGCGATGGTCGGGTCAAAAAATGTCGTATCCAAGGCATTCTGCATGAGATCATCATTTCCAAGGCAAAAGATCAAGGTTTTGCAGCAATAACCAAAGAAGAAAGCATGATATTGCCTGAAAGAGTTCGCCGCCTTTCTATACAGAATGTCAGGGCAAGAATACAAAGAATAAGTCAGTTTACTTCTGCCTCAGGACTTCGTTCTTTGCTCGTGTTCTCGGAGCTAGATATTTTACCTGAGTCTCCATTATTTGATCTTTCTCTCAGGGATTTAAGAATGCTCAACGTGTTAGAACTGGGTGGCACGCATTTGCAAGAATTTCCAAATGAAGTTACTAACCTCTTGCTATTGAAGTATCTAAGTTTGAGAAATACAGATGTGAACTACATCCCAAACTCAATTGGCAATCTGCAGTACCTAGAAACCTTAGATCTAAAGAATTCTCGGGTCACAGAATTGCCAACTGCAATTCTGAAGCTCCAAAAACTTCGCCAAATACTTGTGTATCGCTACGAGACAAAGTTTGATGATCAGATGGAAACCAAGCAAACAATTGGCTTTAAGCTACAAACTCATATAAGAGGTCTACGGTCTCTCCAAAAGCTATGCTTCTTAGAAGCAAATCCAAACTCAATGAAAGAAATAGGAGAACTGACTCAACTGAGAAGGTTAGGTATTGTGAATTTAAGGAAAGAAGATGGCGTTCATCTTTGTCCTTCCATTGCAAAGCTGACCAACCTTCGTGCATTATCTGTTGCATCAACCATTGCAAGCGAGTCCCTTGATTTGGGTTATATATCTTCACCCCCTAAATTTCTTCAACGATTATATTTGAAAGGACGTTTAGAGAGACTACCTGACTGGATTTCTTCACTTGAGAGTTTGGAAAAGGTAGTCTTGAAATGGAGCAAGCAAAGTGGAGATCCGCTTGTATCTCTTCAACATTTACCCAATTTAGTACATGTTGAGTTTGTACAGGTTTATGACGGACAGCTATTGAACTTTCAGGCTGAAGGATTCCCAAAACTTAAGTTTTTGGTTCTTAACAAATTAGATAGACTCAAAGAGATAGTTATCGAGAAAGGAGCAATGCCTTGTCTGCAAAAGCTAATTGTCCAAAACTGTGGACTGTTGCAGAGGGTTCCATCAGGCATTGAACATCTTACTCGCCTGATGGTACTAGAATTTACAAATGTGCCTGTGAATTTAATCTTGACACTGCATCCTGACCGAAATGATGGAGATTATCTAAAAATTGCACGGGTACCGGAGGTCTATTTCCACACCTACTGGAATAATGGTAGATGGGATGTCTTTTCTTTAGAGATATTCAGAAAAGATGAACCTTACTCTCACCAATCCTCACAGTTGTGGATTGGTGATCATCCAGTTGAAGTTTCCTCCCCTCAGGAGACCATCTCTACTCAACCTGTCACAGCTCCGGTTGCTTCAACTCCAGCTTCAATGATTTCAGCTTCAAATGGGGTGGAAGACAACCCAGGTAACTTGTTAACTATTCTAAAATTTTCCACAATTGACCCATATGATGTTATAGACCTAATATATCAATTCAGCAGGTTCATCTGCAATACCCCCTTCCTTGATTCCTACCACAACTGAACCGTCAACATCTAATTCCCAACCTTCTGCATCAATTTTTAGAGAATCAGAAGCAACAACTAGCTTGAGTAAGGTATTATTATCACTTTTAACCTTGGCTTGTTGAAATTTCAAACTGACTTACCTTCTTCTTTCTTAGGTCGTGAATGAAGATGAGGCAATAGATGCTATTATAGCTCGCATCTTGAATGTTGAACCTAGAGTAGGCGCTTGGAAGCTGGCATCATCAACTAGCCCTTCTTCCCCTTTGCAAGCAATGAACATTATTACATCGGGTTTAAAGCAAGGGATCACTCTAATGGATAACCCTTCTGATTTGGCACGAGTACAAGAAGCAATTTCTTCATTGATCCAAGCATCGGCCAGCATTTCCCTTTCTGCAGATGAAACTTCTGCCTTGCAACTAACTTTGCTACACCTAAATCGACAAAGTGAGCGCAAATCCTTAATAGATACCAACAGCCAAGAATTAGAGCAAATTGAACAGCAAATTTCACAAGGTGAGGAAAAAACAAAAGCTTCTGCTTCTCGGATCAAAGAATGTCGCAACGTTCGTGACTCATTGAATGCTCAGATTTCTGATTTAGAGAATGAATTAGCCAGAGCTCGTGGCGAATTGGAAGTTGTTCAATCAAAATTAGGAGGACTTCACCAAGATTTGAAACAACAAGATGCAACAGTTTCAAAGAATCGGAAAATCAAGAAGAAGCTGAATGTGGAAATTCAACAACTTCAACGCATGATTCTTTCTGATAATTCAACCCAAAGTCTTCTACCCATTCTGGATTCTTTAAAGTTCAAATTAGCTTGAGTAAAAGATTCGATCAATTCTGTGAAATTATTGAAATTGCTGAGATATGTTGCAGAAAATATTTTAATGAACATATTCTGTTGAAAAGGAGTAATTTTTCAAATTTTTAGCATTAAAATCAAAGGATTTCATCAATTCTTCATGCTTGCCATTTCCCAATTTTAATATCCTGTCAATGTACAAAATCAAGCGTAGTCCAAAAACAACTAATTTCTTGTTGCAGGTTGCAGGAGGAATATGAAAACAGGTTTGAGAAGTACTGCACTGACAGCCTGAAACCAACCGAAAATTTAAAAATACCTTCAAAATCTTCAAGCATCAGATCCACTTGTAGGAGTAATTCCTTGTTGCTTGAACTCTGCATCAACTTTCTTCAAGAACTGATCCCAACCACTTCCTGGACTAGTATCCAGATAATCTTTTGGAACAGCTGTTTTCAGTCCTGGCCGAATTCCACATTGGCTCTCCACGATCCTGAAGTCCACACTGTTCTCTTCTCTCACATTCTGCTCTAATTCCTCCCAAGTAAAAAGCAATGGAAGTGTAAATGCTCCCCAAGGATTAAAATCCAGAATTTTAACACGCTCATCCCTGGTGATGTAAACATCAAATGTGTAGTTCTCTGACTCAAAATTCAGCCTCACATTATCAGTAAAAAAACCCTCAATCAGCATTTGAAAATCATGTTTCTTCTCAAGAAGAAAAGGATAAAATGTAGTGACTTCACGCTGTGAGATCCCAACTAGATGGTGTCCCTGAACAAAGCAACGGAATTCCATCTCAGGCAACAAAGATGGGTACCACTTTCTGAGTGCAAGGAAGAAACTTGGAGGTCTTGACAAGGTTTTTTCACTGCATGAATCATAGGCATGGCACAAATCATGGACCAATGAGTCAGATGACCGCAGCAACAGCACAATCTCACTGAATGAAGTGCAGCGGAGGGTTCCAGATGTGCTAATCCAAGCAGAGTCTTTTGGGGAACTCCAGTTCAGCTTAGGAAAAACTGCACCTCCAAGCATTTCAATTGATTCCTTAATCTTCAATTCAAGTTCTGGAAAAGATGGGGGTGACTTAGGTTGCTCTGCTTCATCTCCAGACCCTTCTGAAACTTGATAATCCTCTTCATCTATAGGATTATGGATCCTATTGGGTAAAGCATCTTCATTAGAAACAGAAATGGGGAGGATAAAGGGCCCTGAATCATCAAGAAGGTACTCAACAAACGATTCTGGAAGTTCATGAATAATAGTTCTGATAGAGACAGACTTGAATTTTGGGTACCATTCCTGAATCTGGCACCTGTTCACTTCTTCTTCCTTCATCGTTAAGATAATAAACAACTTTGTAGCTAAGCAGCAACTGGCTTTAGTGGCCTCTCTGCTTCAAGCATAGAAAACAAGTATCAAACATCTATGCCTAGAAAGTATAAAAATTAAAAAAAGAATTATCTATTTCCCATTTAACCATGTTGTCGAAAAAATATTTTATCTGGGGTTTAATCAATTACAGAAATGATGGTTTGCTGGAACCTAAGCATTATCAGCATCTCTAGTGAACACACGAGAAGGATTTATCAGATAAAATGAAATGAAATTAATAAAAAACAACAAATAAAATGAAAGCTTCAAATTGGGGCAGATTCAGAACTTACCGAACTGAAAAAAAAAAATTGAAATTGAAGAACACAACTACTAATTTGGGAGTAGTTGAAACTTATTCTTAATCTTCGGGAATGAAGTAGTTTAAGAGACAGCGGCAGCAATAGAAGTGTAGAAACACCAAAGGAGGAGTTGAAGGGATTTAGCGGTGTACCGAAGATGAGAGAGGATGGGTGAAAGAGTTAGCGAGACGCGAGTGACATGAAAGGCTAAATCAACCTTTCTTCGAATAGAGTGGTGTGTTGATTGAAGAAAGGACGGTGGCAGTTGGTGCCTTCGGCGGTGACTAGTGTCTGGTGAAGTGAGAGGCGCAGAGTCCGACAGGGAGGGATTGGGAGAGTGCAGATTACTAGTTTAGAAAGGAAGAAAGGCGGCACGTAATGGTGGAGGTTTAGGTCTTTGCAGAAGAAACAAAAAAACGCTGTCGTTTTTGTGTCAAACACCTGCTCCACCGCGATATATATATTTAGTCATTTTGTCAATTACATAGCTGCTTCTTTTATCTTCATCTCTTTTCGTGTATGTATTTTTTATAATAATAAACCTTTTGTTTGCCATCTCATTTGGATTTCATATTTCCTCCATTTGAATTAACAATTTCGTGATAATTTAATTTAATTATTTTTTAAATAATTTTTTGTTTGAAATAAAAAAATAAAATTTTTATTTAAAAAAATTAAAATATTAAATAATTTTATAAAAATTTATTTAAATTATTTTTTTAACAAAATAAATTATAATAAACGAAAAGATTATATTTATCAGTTACAATAACTTCCACGTCTATGCACTGCAATATTTCAAACCCACTGCATAACCAATTGTCATTCACTTGCTTTATTGTCATGCATGAGATGTGTTCGATGAAAAGCTCCTTTATTTTCATGGTGCAAGAGGCTGATTCCACACAAATTCTTGAATGCTACAGGTGCTACTGCAATTGTTGCTAGAAATTTTCTTGAATGCTACAAAGTGCTACTGCAATTGTGGTTAGTAATTTTCAAGGTAGCGTTATCGACTGTTGATGTTTGTGAAGCTCCTTATCGAACCCTTTACTTTTAGAATACTTCGCTTGTTGAAAAGCTATTTTTGAATCTGTCTCGGCACTTTTCAGAGTTTTCTTTCTCTCTTTATCAAACTACGAAATTTTTTAACTCATTCTTTTTGTAATAGATTTCTTAAGAATGTCTGCTTTTCGATGTAATTTGTTTGCTCAGCAAGACTTTATATTTCTTTCTAAGCCTTAATGGCCTTCTATAATCTATCTTTGAGAAAAAAAAAAATAGTGGCTTGAATGTATTATGGCTTTAAGATTCACGAGATGACAAAACAGACCTCATGTAGGCAAGCACTTACTTGATTGCCAATTTATCTCTATGAATATAAGATAGTTTTAGATCATTCATATTCGTGGATAGAGCTATTTTCTTTGCCGGCAATTCATCTCCATGAATTGAGCATAGGTTTAGATCAAAACTGGGCTTGAATGTATATCTAATGACATTCAGATTTTTCCCATGGTGACATCTATGATCTATGTGAATATAAAGTTACAGACATTTCCTTTTAATCAATGAAAAAACCTAATACTAATACAAAAAATAGGAAAGGCATGATCAATCTAACAATTGTTTCTCAATATGAAGAACTTATTATTCAACACAGGATTAAGGCGATTCTAATTTTGAAGCCTGATTCTAAGTTTCTTGTTTTGCTGGAACTCACCATAGAAGTAAGAAATGAATCCCCAAAGAGACAAACCCAGAGAAATCGCTTTCTCAGCATGGAATTTTTCATGGTAGAACAACACAGCTAATATCTCTGTCACAGGCAGCAAGGCAGCAATTATAATACCTGAGAGCAACGATGAATGACAGAAAACAACACCAATTGCTCCCAGGAAGAAGAATTGCCAAAACACTGCAGTACAAATCAACACTAGATAATATGTTGCTTTCCCAAGCTCGAACTCTCTTGCCTCTCTTGGAATTGCCTGCATAGAATATGAATTAGAGGAATGAGAACTTGTTCTTGAATATATATGTAAGCTTATGTTTGTGTATATGCCTAAAAGACAGAGAGGAGAAAAACCGCAAAATCCTTGTGCAGAAGCATCCCAATGGCGCAGAATGCAGTAGCAAAGAAAGACAAAACCATCTGCATCTCCATAACTAGAGTGTAAGTGATGGTCTGCTTTGCTTTCTTATATGTCAACTCCATCAATGGCAGCACAAATCCATAAAGCACTGAAGCTCCAAGTGTCATAAAGAATCCAATAAAGTATTGCTTGTTGGTTTCATGAGCAGGACGATCAGAACTAGCATGGAGGACAAGGATGACAGCTCCAATTGTCAATAAGAAAATTGCATTAATAGTAAAAGGTGTGAACTTTTGCTTGACCAAAATAAAAGCAAATGCAGCAGTAAAGCCGAGTTGGGTAGCAATGATAAGAGAATAAGTGGATACAGGAAGAAGAGAAACACCATATGCAGCAAGAAAATCATCCAAGCCAGTAAGAACACCAATAACAGCGCAGGCTAGAAAGAGATGAGGGGTTATATAGAAGAGCTTGGTCATAGAACTATTCTTCCTTCGACGAAAGAAGTATGAAACAATGAGAGGAAAGATAATGAACGGCCAACCAGCTGTTTCCAAAAAGCAAGAAATCCAGACACTCTTACCCCCTTTCAAGAAGTAGAGACGCTGGACCAGTGGACCTACGCAACAGCCTGTTGCTAATAGTGCACTGTTCACTATGAGCAGGAATTTCTTCAGGGATTTGCTCATCTTCTCCTCTTCACCTGATTCTTGGTTATTACTAGTGCCGGTCTCCATCTCCGCAACCCCAGTATCTGCTCGCTTTCAAGAATCACAGTTCATAAAAAAGGTTCTATTTTCTTCTAAGCTACTTTAAAAAAATCAGAAGATCTCATTTTTATTACTCTCTTCCCTTTTTCATAATTGTTATTCAAGCAAATAAATTAAGAATATTATATTTCTTTGTTTCTTTATCCTCCTTTTCATTAGCATCCTTCAAAATAAACAAAGCATAACTGTCGGTTTTGCTTTGAAGAAAGTGATGAAAAAAAACAAGGAAAATAATAAAACCTAAAATTTTTTAATTACTATCAGAAAAGAAAATAAAAGTAAAAAGTTTTATATTGTAAATGCATTCATCATCAAGTAAATAACTAACATAAAAAAAATTATCTTCTCTTTTTTAAGTTTTAGCTCTCCATTTTTGATAAAAAAAAAAATTCTCAATTTAATTTATTTTCTTTTCTATCACACAATTGAGCAAACAGCTATGAATCATAAAACTTACCTCCTTGAGAATGGTGAATCGAAAAATGAAGAGAGAAGGATCTCCTAGCAAGCTGCCACCACCTCAAAATCAATGAAAGCCAGAGGACTAAGAACAAACCCAAAAGCCCTTTTTCTTTTTTGAGAGAAGAAAGAAAATCCTACCAAATTTTAAAAGAGAATGGCATCTTTCAGGAGGATAAATACATTGGAGAAGAGATAACATGCCACTCCACCAAAAACCCTACTCCAAAGAAGAAAGAATAAAGCAATTTATCCAAACAAGGAACAACGTAACAAACAAGAACTCAAAAGCTAATACCCTGCCAGCTTTTAATACCGGCCTTGCATGGAGCTGCTATCTGCAGAAGACCCTTCAGTTTGAGCGACACGTAATGCTATAAGCTCAGTGATTCTTCTGTAGTACTGTAACGTGGACAACCACCCAAACGGCCGCCGGGCCGTATAATTTTTCTTGTGGGGCTGTTATTTTATGAGATCTTTGGAAATGGGCTTTGGCAAGAATAATAATTTAATTAATTTTTAATTAATAAGAATTGGATTGAATTCGTCGAATTCAATGAATTCATTTCGATGCTAAATGAAATCTACGAGTAATTTTCAGATTTTGGTGATTGATTTACCGAAAAACGAAAAAAAAAAGCTAGAATTCACCATGGATGATTGATTTTGAAAATCCAATTAATTTTTTTTTATTCATTTACAATTGATTTGTTCAGTTGTGAATTTCTCACAGATTATTTGTGTTAAAAGGGTGAGATGAATATGATCTTCCATGGAAAACAGAAGGCTGATTATGCAAATTCTTGAATGGCTGACAAAATTTATCATCTCAAATCTTAAAAGTAACTATAATGCAGATTATTAGGAATCATTGGAGATTTGATCCTTGGAAAATCAACTTCTAACAGATCATTAGATAGAATATTAAATAAGGAAAGCAAGCCTAGGGGAGCATTTAGCATAAAATTAAAAGCAAAAGATTGTAAAGAAGCAACTCTCTTATTGCACATATCTCTCATTTATGAAACTTAAGTAACAAATATAAACAAGAACTCATTATTCAATACATGATTAAGATGCTTCTAATTTTGAAGCCTGATTCTAAGTCTCTTGTTTTGCTGGAGCTCACCATAGAAGTAAGAAATGAATCCCCAGAGAGATAAACCCAGAGAAATTCCTTTCTCAACTCTGAATTTTTCATGGTAGAACAACACAGCTAATGTCTCTGTCACAGGCAGCAGAGTAGCTATTATAATACCTGAGAGCAATGAAGAATGACAGAAAACCACACCAATTGCTCCCATGAAGGAGCATTGCCAAAACACTGCAGTAAAGACCAACACTAGATAATATTTTGCTCTTCCAAGCTCGAATTCTCTTGCCTCTCTTGGAATTGCCTGCATCAAGCCATGCCAGTTACATTATCCTTTTTAAGGGGAGCATTAGTTAGATACAGTTAGTAAAAGCTAAGCAATCCCATGTCTAAAGTTGATGGCAAAATTCTTGTGTTTATAAATTCATAGAAATCAAATTTGGTTGGTGGGAAAGTTTGAAGTGAAAATCCGAATTAATTTGAATTTAAGAAAGAAATCAAGGATCATAACTGTTCAACTCCAAAAGACATGTCTATTGCTTAATTAATAACTATTATTATGAAAAGTTATGTTCAAAGATTAAGGCTATAAGTACATGTTTAGTTAAATCATTTGATCTTATCCTTTCGAAATTCGTCTCTTATTTTCTCATTATCTACTGCAGACATTCATAAACAATTTCCATTCTATTCCTAAGGGCATTCTATAGTTGTTGTATAGAATTCATTTTCAATCCAGCAGCAACACACAGTGAGGGCATAATTCCTTACAAATCAGTGATCTCACATACAAAGTATCATATTCTTACTGTTTATTTTGTTCTAACAGCAATGAATTAGAGGATAAGTACTTTCCTAATCAAAAGATACTCCCATTGACGACATGTTCTTGGATATATATGTAAGCTTATACAAACATGCGTGTGCATGTGCGAGTGCGAGAGAGAGAGAGAGAGAGAGAGAGAGAGAGAGAGAGAGAGAGAGAGAGAAGAGAGAGAGAGGAGAAACCACGAAATCCTTGTGCAGAAGCATCCCAATGGTGCAGAATGCAGTAGCAAAGAATGACAAAACCATCTGCATCTCCATAACTAAAGTGTAAGTGATGGTCTGCTTTGTTTTCTTATACGTCAACTCGATCAAAGGCAGCACAAACCCATAAAGTGCTGAAGCTCCAAGTGTCATAAAAACTCCAATAAAGTACTGTTTGTTGGTTTCATGAGCAGGGCGATCAGAACTAGCATGGAGGACTAAAATAACAGCTCCAATTGACAATAAGAAAATTGCATTAACGGTAAAATGAGTGAACTTTTGCTTGACCAAAATATAAGCAAATCCAGCAGTAAAGCCCAGTTGGGTAGCAATTATAAGAGCAGAAGTCGAGACAGGTAGAAGAGAGACTCCATATGCAGAAAGAAAATCATCCAAGCCAGTAAGAACACCTATAACAGCACAAGCTAGGAATAGATGGGGGCTTATATAGAAGAGCTCCGTCCTCGAACCCTTCTTTTTTCGACGATATGAATATGAAATAATGAGAGGAAATATAATAAATGGCCAACCAGCTGTCTGCAGAAAGCTTGATGTCCACACACTCTTACCACCTTTCAAGAAGTAGAGACGCAGGACAAGTGGACCTCCACAGTTGCCTATGGCTAACATTGCACCATTCAGTATGAGAAGGAATTTCTTCAGGGACTTGCTCATCTTCTCTTCTTCACCTGATTCTTGGTTATTACTAATGTCGGTCTCCATCTTTGCAAGCTCAGTATCTGCTTACTTTCAAGAATCAACATAGAATGGATAATGTCAGTGATATTGCAAAAGTTCTTGGCAACCTATTTAAACATACAAATTAAGCAAAGAACATGATGGGATCAACGACAACAAGTTGTGCATTGAAGTCTTAGCACTCTTCAAAGCTTCAATCTGGAAAGCTTTGAATCATGAAAGGATGCTAACTTCAATGTGCAACTTGTTATTAAAGAATTTTGTCATTTACGTGTCTCGCATCAGAACATGAAGACATAAAAATGCTTTCATGGTATGAAAACAAGGCCTGCTAAATTTAAATTGATTCATTTCACATTCACTTCTCTAAAAGGAGTTGCAGATCATTGCACCAGATAAACTAAGAGTAATATCCAGGTTTTTCGGGTTTACATGTCCAATCAGTAAGCTCCATTTGGAGCTAGAACAGAAATAGATTATTTCAGTTTAATACACAGGGAAGGAGCCAGAATTAACCATGGATGCTTGATTTTAAACATGGTTTTCCTTCTAACAAATCATTACATGAGAACATAAATCAAGACCATCACCCTTCAGAATTCAGATAAATGAAACATCAATTCTCTAAAATTTTTAATTCCTATCAGAAAAGAAAATAATAATAAAAGATTTTATAAACAAGTTATAAATGCATACTTAACATAATATAAACAACATAATAAAAAAAAAATTATAAATTTATTTTTTTTAATCCATTTCATCATCAAGTAAGTAACTAATGTTAAAATTAATTATTTTAATTTCTATCACACAATTAAGCAAACAGCTATTAATAAAAAAAAATTACCTCCTTGAGTATGGTGAATTGAAAAATGAACAGAGAAAGATCTCCTAGCAAGCTGCCACCACCTCAAAATCAATGAACAACAGAAGACTAAGAACAAACCCAAAAGCCCATTTTTGAGAGAAGAAAGAAAATCCTACAAATTTATATGGTAGCTAAAGAGAATAATGGCAGTATATAGAAAAAGCCATAAAACTCTCGCATCTTTCAGGAAGATAAATACATTGGAGAAGAGATGTGGACAAGCCACTCCACCAAAACCCCTCGTTCCAAAGAACAAAGCATCAAGAAATTTATCCAAACAAGGAAGAACCCAAGAGTCAATACCTCAAGGTAGAAAGAAACTGCAGCTTTTAATACCAGCCTTGCATGGAGCTGCCGGCTGCAGAAAGATCCTTCACTTAGAGGGACACGTATTGCTATAAGCTCAGAGATTCTCTTGTAGTACTGTAACGTGGACAACCACCCAAACGGGCCGCCGGGCCGTGCAATTTTTCTTTTTGGGCTGTTGTTTTTATGAGATCTTTTGAAATGGGCTTTCCCCATTAGACAATAATAATAATTTGTTGATTTCAAATTTCTTAAATTGTTGTATGCAATTGCAAACTATCAGTTTTTTATTTATACTTTTTATTCCCTTATTCTCATAATTTTTATAAATTAAAAAAAATTGATAAAAATTTTAAAATAAATAGAGTAATTAAGTTAAATATTTATAATCATAAAAAAATTGAAAAATCAAATTGATTTATTTCTTTATACTAAAGGGCACAAAAATCGATAAAATTAATAGGTTACAAAACGAGATATTATAAAGGGAATATTTTATTTATTCTTTAGACTATGTATTTTAAATTGCTCACATGAAATCATTACTAAATATAAGCCAGAATTTTTTTTTTTTACATCGTATGGCAGTTGCAGGATTGAAGTACAAATTAAAACTATGAAGAGCAGAAATTGGTTAATAATATGATAGCATATATGAATTCAACCCAATTATGGAAGAAAATCCATATACTTATACAAAAAATAGGAAAGGCATGATCAATCTAACAATTGTTTCTCAATATGAAGAACTTATTATTCAACACATGATTAAGGCGATTCTAATTTTGAAGCCTGATTCTAAGTTTCTTGTTTTGCTGGAACTCACCATAGAAGTAAGAAATGAATCCCCAAAGAGACAAACCCAGAGAAATCGCTTTCTCAGCATGGAATTTTTCATGGTAGAACAACACAGCTAATATCTCTGTCACAGGCAGCAAGGCAGCAATTATAATACCTGAGAGCAACGATGAATGATAGAAAACAACAGCAATTGCTCCCAGGAAGAAGAATTACCAAAACACTGCAGTACAAATCAACACTAGATAATATGTTGCTTTCCCAAGCTCGAACTCTCTTGCCTCTCTTGGAATTGCCTGCATAGAATATGAATTAGAGGAATGAGAACTTGTTCTTGAATATATATGTAAGCTTATGTTTGTGTATATGCCTAAGAGAGAGAGAGAAAGAGAGGAGAAAAACCGCAAAATCCTTGTGCAGAAGCATCCCAATGGCGCAGAATGCAGAAGCAAAGAAAGACAAAACCATCTGCATCTCCATAACTAGAGTGTAAGTGATGGTCTGCTTTGCTTTCTTATATGTCAACTCCATCAATGGCAGCACAAATCCATAAAGCACTGAAGCTCCAAGTGTCATAAAGAATCCAATAAAGTATTGTTTGTTGGTTTCATGAGCAGGACGATCAGAACTAGCATGGAGGACAAGGATGAAAGCTCCAATTGTCAATAAGAAAATTGCATTAATAGTAAAAGGTGTGAACTTTTGCTTGACCAAAATAAAAGCAAATGCAGCAGTAAAGCCGAGTTGGGTAGCAATGATAAGAGAATAAGTGGATACAGGTAGAAGAGAAACACCGTATGCAGCAAGAAAATCATCCAAGCCAGTAAGAACACCAATAACAGCGCAGGCTAGAAAGAGATGAGGGGTTATATAGAAGAGCTTGGTCATGGAACTATTCTTCCTTCGACGAAAGAAGTATGAAGCAATGAGAGGAAAGATGATGAACGGCCAACCAGCTGTTTCCAAAAAGCAAGAAATCCAGACACTCTTACCCCCTTTCAAGAAGTAGAGACGCTGGACCAGTGGACCTACGCAACAGCCTGTTGCTAATAGTGCACTGTTCACTATGAGCAGAAATTTCTTCAGGGATTTGCTCATCTTCTCCACTTCACCTGATTCTTGGTTATTACTAGTGTCGGTCTCCATCTCTGCAACCCCAGAATCTGCTCGCTTTCAAAGAATCACAGTTCATAAAAAAAAAAAAGTTCTATTTTCTTCTAAGCTACTTTAAAGAAAATCAGAAAATCTCATTTTTATTACTCTCTTCCCTTTTTAATAATTGTTATTCAAGCAAATAAATTAAGAATATTATATTTCTTTGTTTCTTTTTCCTCCTTTTCATTAGCATCCTTCAAAATAAACAAAGCATAACTGTCGGTTTTGCTTTGAAGAAAGTGATGAAAAAAAACAAGGAAAATAATAAAACCTAAAATTTTTTAATTACTATCAGAAAAGAAAATAAAAGTAAAAAGTTTTATATTGTAAAAGCATTCATCATCAAGTAAATAACTAACATAAAAAAAAATTATCTTCTCTTTTTTAAGTTTTAGCTCTCCATTTTTTATAAAAAAAAAATTCTCAATTTAATTTGTTTTCTTTTCTATCACACAATTGAGCAAACAGCTATGAATCATAAAACTTACCTCCTTGAGAATGGTGAATCGAAAAATGAAGAGAGAAGGATCTCCTAGCAAGCTGCCACCACCTCAAAATCAATGAAAGCCAGAGGACTAAGAACAAACCCAAAAGCCCTTTTTTCTTTTTTGAGAGAAGAAAGAAAATCCTACCAAATTTTAAAAGAGAATGGCATCTTTCAGGAGGATAAATACATTGGAGAAGAGACTTGGACATGCCACTCCACCAAAAACCCTACTCCAAAGAAGAAAGAATAAAGCAATTTATCCAAACAAGGAACAACGTAACAAACAAGAACTCAAAAGCTAATACCCTGCCAGCTTTTAATACCGGCCTTGCATGGAGCTGCTATCTGCAGAAGACCCTTCAGTTAGAGGGACACGTAATGCTATAAGCTCAGTGATTCTTCTGTAGTACTGTAACGTGGACAGCCTCCCAAACGGCCGCCGGGCCGTATAATTTTTCTTGTTGGGCTGTTGTTTTATGAGATCTTTGGAAATGGGCTTTGGCAAGAATAATAATTTAATTAACTTTTAATTAATAAGAATTGGATTGAATTCGTCGAATTCAATGAATTCATTTCGATGCTAAATGAAATCTGAGTAATTTTCAGATTTTGGTGATTGATTTACCGAAAAACGAAAAAAAAAAAAGCTAGAATTCACCATGGATGATTGATTTTGAAAATCCAATTAATTGTTTTTTATTCATTTACAATTGATTTGTTCACTTGTGAATTTTCTCACAGATTATTTGTGTTAAAAGGGTGAGATGAAAATGATCTTCCATGGAAAACAGAAGGCTGATTATGCAAATTCTTGAATGGCTGACAAAATTTATCATCTCAAATCTTAAAAGTAACCATAATGCAGATTATTAGGAATCATTGGAGATTTGGCCCTTGGAAAATCAACTTCTAACAGATCATTAGATAGAATATTAAATAAGGAAAGCAGAGCATTTAGCATAAAATTAAAAGCAAAAGATTGTAAAGAAGCAACTCTCCTATTGCACATATCTCTCATTTATGAAACTTAAGTAACAAATATATAGAAGAAGTCATTATTCAATACATGATTAAGATGCTTCTAATTTTGAAGCCTGATTCTAAGTTTCTTGTTTTGCTGGAGCTCACCATAGAAGTAAGAAATGAATCCCCAGAGAGATAAACCCAGAGAAATTCCTTTCTCAACTCTGAATTTTTCATGGTAGAACAACACAGCTAATGTCTCTGTCACAGGCAGCAGAGTAGCTATTATAATACCTGAGAGCAATGAAGAATGACAGAAAACCACACCAATTGCTCCCATGAAGAAGCATTGCCAAAACACTGCAGTAAAGACCAACACTAGATAATATTTTGCTCTTCCAAGCTCGAATTCTCTTGCCTCTCTTGGAATTGCCTGCATCAAGCCATGCCAGTTACATTATCCATTTTATGGGGAGCATTTGTTAGATACAGTTAGTAAAAGCTAAGCAATCCCACGTCTAAAGTTGATGACAAAGTTCTTGTGTTTATACATTCATAGAAATCAAATTTGGTTGGTGGGAAAGTTTGAAGGGAAAATCTGAATTAATTTGAATTTAAGAAAGAAATCAAGGATCATAACTGTTCAACTCCAAAAGACATGTCTATTGCTTAATTAATAACTATTATTATGAAAAGTTATGTTCAAAGATTAAGGCTATAAGTACATGTTTAGTTAAATCATTTGATCTTAACCTTTCGAAATTCGTCTCTTATTTTCTCATTATCTACTGCAGACATTCATAAACAATTTCCATTCTACTCCTAAGGGAATTCTATAGTTATTGTATAGAATTCATATTCAATCCAGCAGCAACAGTGAGGGCATAATTCCTTAAAAATCAGTGATCTCACATACAAAGTATCATATGTTCTTACTGTTTATTTTGTTCTAACAGCAATGAATTAGAGGATAAGTACTTTCCTAATCAAAAGATACTCCCATTGACGACATGTTCTTGGATATATATGTAAGCTTATACAAACATGCGTGTGCATGTGCGAGTGCGAGAGAGAGAGAGAGAGAGAGAGAGAGAGAGAGAGAGAGAGAGAGAGAAGAGAGAGAGAGGAGAAACCACGAAATCCTTGTGCAGAAGCATCCCAATGGTGCAGAATGCAGTAGCAAAGAATGACAAAACCATCTGCATCTCCATAACTAAAGTGTAAGTGATGGTCTGCTTTGTTTTCTTATACGTCAACTCGATCAAAGGCAGCACAAACCCATAAAGTGCTGAAGCTCCAAGTGTCATAAAAACTCCAATAAAGTACTGTTTGTTGGTTTCATGAGCAGGGCGATCAGAACTAGCATGGAGGACTAAAATAACAGCTCCAATTGACAATAAGAAAATTGCATTAACGGTAAAATGAGTGAACTTTTGCTTGACCAAAATATAAGCAAATCCAGCAGTAAAGCCCAGTTGGGTAGCAATTATAAGAGCAGAAGTCGAGACAGGTAGAAGAGAGACTCCATATGCAGAAAGAAAATCATCCAAGCCAGTAAGAACACCTATAACAGCACAAGCTAGGAATAGATGGGGGCTTATATAGAAGAGCTCCGTCCTCGAACCCTTCTTTTTTCGACGATATGAATATGAAATAATGAGAGGAAATATAATAAATGGCCAACCAGCTGTCTGCAGAAAGCTTGATGTCCACACACTCTTACCACCTTTCAAGAAGTAGAGACGCAGGACAAGTGGACCTCCACAGTTGCCTATGGCTAACATTGCACCATTCAGTATGAGAAGGAATTTCTTCAGGGACTTGCTCATCTTCTCTTCTTCACCTGATTCTTGGTTATTACTAATGTCGGTCTCCATCTTTGCAAGCTCAGTATCTGCTTACTTTCAAGAAGGAACACAGAATGGATAATGTCAGTGATATTGCAAAAGTTCTTGGCAACCTATTTAAACATACAAATTACGCAAGGAACAACAAATTTTTATTGCTTTCTTCATTTTTCTCTAATTGTTATTCAGACAAATAAATTAAGAAAATTATATTTCTTTGTTTTTTTCTCCATTTCATTTATATCTTTCAAAAATAAACAAAGCATAAATATTTTGTTTACTTTGAAGAAAGTGATGAAAAAAAATAAGAAAAATAATAAAAACTAAATTTTTTAACTCCTATCAGAAAAGAAAATAATAATAAAAAAATTTTATGAACAAGTTATAAATGCATACTTAACATGATATAAACAACACAATAAAAAAAAAAGTTATAAACTTATTTTTTTTAATCCATTTCATCATCAAGTAAGTAACTAATGTTAAAATTAATTATTTTAATTTCTATCACACAATTAAGCAAACAGCTATTAATAAAAAAAAATGACCTCCTTGAGTATGGTGAATTGAAAAATGAACAGAGAAAGATCTCCTAGCAAGCTGCCACCACCTCAAAATCAATGAACAACAGAAGACTAAGAACAAACCCAAAAGCCCATTTTTGAGAGAAGAAAGAAAATCCTAAATTTATATGGTAGCTAAAGAGAATAATGGCAGTATATAGAAAAAGCCATAAAACTCTCGCATCTTTCAGGAAGATAAATACATTGGAGAAGAGATGTGGACAAGCCACTCCACCAAAACCCCTCGTTCCAAAGAACAAAGCATCAAGAAATTTATCCAAACAAGGAAGAACCCAAGAGTCAATACCTCAAGGTAGAAAGAAACTGCAACTTTTAATACCAGCCTTGCATGGAGCTGCTGGCTGCAGAAAGACCCTTCACTTAGAGGGACACGTATTGCTATAAGCTCGGAGATTCTCTTGTAGTACTGTAACGTGGACAACCACCCAAACGGGCTGCCGGGCCGTGCAATTTTTCTTTTTGGGCTGTTGTTTTTATGAGATCTTTGGAAATGGGCTTTGCCCATTAGACAATAATAATAATTTGTTGATTTCAAATTTCTTAAATTGTTGTATGCAATTGCAAACTATCAGTTTTTTATTTATACTTTTATTCTCATATTCTCATAATTTTTATAAATTAAAAAAATATATGGATAAAAATTTTAAAATAAATAGAATAATTAAGTTAAATATTTATAATCATAAAAAAATTAAAAAATCAAATTGATTTATTTTTTTATACGAAAAAACACAAAAATCGATAGAACTGATAGATTACAGAAAGAAATATCATAAAGGGAATATCTTATATAAACTGAAGACTCCAACTCAACATCTTATACACTTCCTACACATTAAAGATACAAGAAAACCGATCAAACTATTGGCACAGAATTTATTTATTCTTTGGACTATGAATTTTAAATTGCTCACATGAAATCATTACTGAACAAATAATGTGTTTAAGCCTATCCAAAAGGTGAATTTGTTCTTCCAAAATTAGCAAGTAAACTAAATATAAGCCAGAATTTTTTTTTTACATCGTATGGCAGTTGCAGGATTGAAGTACAAATTAAAACTATGAAGAGCAGAAATTGGTTAATAATATGATAGCATATATGAATTCAACCCAATTATGGAAGAAAATCCATGGTAGCTAAATGCTAAGCAGAATAAAGCAAAGTCATCCAATATGCACTTGCAGGAGTAAAATACATTGAACCATGATTTTATTTCTCCATTCTACAGGGAAAGCCTTCCAATTTTCTTTTCATGTCTTCCTGAAGCAGCTACTTCTCTTCTACTCATCTTTGTAGTATAGTGGATGGACTCCACACTTTTCCACCTGAGGACAATTTGCGTTTCCTTCCTCTTGAACATTTGCACCAATGTAGCAATCAAGAATTTCAGCAGAGAATTCAAATGACACTTTATTGCACCAACATTCATTAAGCCAATCACTTTTCGCGACAATTGTATCATACCAGCGACAATCATACCACAGGAAGACATGCTTTGATCCATTGGATCTAGCTGGGAAATATTTCCAACTTTCTAGAGTGAAAATATGAGAACTATCCCCAGCATAATTGTTCTCAAAATTGCATTTGCAGGAAATAACTCCACGGGGGAAATCACAAATAAAATGATCATCAAATGCAACAATTACGCATACAGCAAAACCCAGGAACCTATCATTTAGCCAATGGGGTGGCAAATGCTGAATAGTGACAGAATTTCCAATACTTTTTCCTGTGAACCACTCTGGAATTTCAGAAGCAGGATAGGTGAAGCAAACAGAAGATGCAGGATAGAGCTCACGATTGTAACATTTACCTCCCATTGCAAAATGCTGAATTTTCAGCTGCGCTCTTGCTACAATATCTCCCCATTTTTCATGATCCAATTTGTAGCAATTTGTAAATACAAAAGTCTCATCAGTCAATGAATTGCTGTACCCCTGCTCAAATAGTTGCTTAAGACCAGATATTGATTCCAATGATACACAATCACGTGCATTCACATACTTTATTCGAGGTGGTAGCTCTGGTAAAGATTGAAGCTGCTTGCAGCTACTCACATTAAGCCATCTCAGTTTAGAAAGGTGTTCAATGTCTGCAGATATTCGATCAAAACTGTTCCCACTTAGATTCAGCTCTACTATAGAAGATAAGTACTTTAATTCAGCAGGTAATTTTAATAGATTGCACCCTCTTGCTCTAAGCTCCTCCAAAAAATGCAGATTCTTAATGTTCTTTGGTAGATTTTCAAGTTTTGAACAATCAGAGAGGTCCAGCACTTGAAGAGCTTTCAAATTGCAGATGCTTTCTGAAAGGTTAACAATAGGTGTTTCATCTAAATCAAGGTGCTGCAAATGATCCATGGTCTCTAAGATTTCAGGAAAAGTATCTAGACTTGTGCAGCCAGATAGAATAAAAATTTCAAGGGACTTCAACTTGCAAATGGTGCTTGGAAGACACTTAAGCTTTGTGCAGCTTTTCATATTCAATATTACAAGTTTGCTGAGGCACTCAATTGACAGGGGCACTTCTTCTATTGCAGTCTCATTTAAATATAGGTATCTAACATTTCTTGAAACCTCAGGAAATTTATTGAGATTTGAGCAGCCATAAAGATCAAGAGTCTTAAGGGATGGCAGATCCACATTAGTTGGAAGGCTGCTAATGTTTTTGCTGTGCTTCAGACTCATGACAGTTAGCTTGTTAAGTTGGCTGATTGTTGAGGGAACCTAAGGCAATATGACAAATAAACTAAAAGTCTTCAACCTCATGATTTAGTCTAATTAATAAAAGAAACAATATATGATAGAAGATTATACCTTTGCCCCTTCCCATGGCATTTCAACTTTGCTACAAGGCAAGTTCAGCTCAACAAGGTTCGTCGGTAAATTGGCAGGAAGAGATGCTAATGGGTATCCATCCCAATAAAGATACCGCAGCTCACGAGGAAGAGAATCCAGACCTGTAGGAAGTTGCAGTTTACACTCTTCTTCAAAGTCGCCATGATTACTAGACATGCGGAATATGAGAAATTTAAGATTAGACATCCTTGCAAAGGCATTTGGATTTAATTCTAACTTTTGTATTCTAGACGTATCTAGTATTATGCCTTCAATTGCTTCAGTTCCCTAACAATCAAGAATAGAGGACACACAAGTTAGAATTTACTTTATCTATCTTGATACTTAAGCTAAAGCTAGCATGTGATGAGATGAAAGTTAATACATTTTAATCTTACATTATTTTCCTCAAATACTTTGTAGATGTCATCATGATTCCATAACCTGCTGCGCTCGCTTGGCCTCTTGGATTCTCGTCGAACAATTTCCCTACCCACTTCTCGTAATAAATCATGCATTTTTAGTTTATTGTTTTTAATAGTTACAAGAGACTTATCTACAAGGGTACCTATTCCAATATCTGTAGAGAAGCCACAGCCATCTAGTGCCCGTACCACACTGTCTCTATCCTCACCTTCAAACAAACATGCAATATGAAGAAAGATATGCTGCTCTTCCTCATCCAGATTATCATAAGAAAGTTTCAACACATGTTGAATATTCATTTGAGGACCTTTTTCTAGTTTCTTTAGTGCACTTTCCCATTCTATTTTGCTCTTATCGAATAACATGGAACCCAAAACTTTTAGTGCTAAAGGATTACCTCTAGCATATCTGACCACCAAATTTGACAGGAACACAAAATCATCCAAGGGATTGCTTTGCTTGAAGGCATTCCTGCTAAAAAGATGAAGAGCTTCACTATAATTTAATTCCTTAACTTCATACATGACGTCAACCCTTTTTCTGAGCACTTGCTTATCTCTACTTGTTATGATAATTCTACTTCCTGTACCAAACCAACAATGATCTCCAGCCAAAAATTCCAGTTGTTCTGTATTATTCACATCATCAAGAACAATTAGAACCTTTTTACGATGGAGCATATCCTTAAAATAAGAAGATTCGATATCAGGTGTATTTATTCTGACTTCTCTTTCCTGTAGAACTTTTGAAAGAAGCTCCTCTCCTAAACGAGTCAATCCCCCACTTTTTTCTGATTCTTTCCCAATATTTGCAAGAAAGCAGCATCCTTCAAATTGGCATGCGATTTGCTTAAAAACAGCTCCAGCAACAGTTGTCTTACCTATACCACCCATACCCCAAATTCCTAGAATGCGAACATCAGAAAACCCAATGAGTAACAGTGCTTTGATGTGCTCAACTTGTGAATCTATCCCCACTAATGAGTCTGAAACACTTGGTGATACTTGTTTGACTCTTTTCCAAACATCATTGACAATTTTGTCGACAAGTTCAGACTCCTGCCTGCAAATATAATAATATGAAGTTGTATAAACTAGAGCAATCAATCATATTGCTTCTTCATTTCCAGTGTTCTGTTTAAAAGGATAAGGGGCAAAATGACTTAGTTGTCCGATAATATGCAAGCAAATATACGGCACATTAATTAGAACTTGGATACTGTTTAAGTTGACACTTTCTTACTTTAAGCAACCATATCTGCATATGATGTTAAGGCATGTTATCATTTCCAAAAGAAGCTAATATGCATTATACCATCAACATCACGCAGCAATTACTACGAGAAAAGAAAATTTGATGGATTATACATGTTAAATGTAACATAGTTTTAACAAATACAGTTTAGTGTCTCTTTCAATAATTTTACTGTCTATTTAGCATTTGCTTTTGGAACTATTATTAAGAAAAGAATTATATTGAATTTGTTGACTAGAGGCCATTGAAAAGTTCATTTTTATGGTAAACTTAACATGTTATAGCCATAAAAGTAACTCTTTGCAATAACATATAAAGGGAGTTTCTATGTCAAAAAAGCAATTTTCAATCTCAGTAAAGATGATTAGAGTAAAGCTATTTGAACATGACTCTGAATCACGAACTATGATTCACCATCTAAAATTAGTTCAAATGATTCAGATCAACTATACCATTTTCACGATGTTTTTCTCCCCTTTTTCTTTTGATCCCATCTCTTCATGGAAATAAAGCAAGACAATAAGCTAATCGAGGAAAGAAGCAATGACATATGATTCTCATGTATATAGGAAAAGATCCAAGAAGAGGCCTATGGGTGTATTTATAATAAAAAGTGAATAAAAGTGGCAAGCAAAAGAAACGGAAAATCTAATACCAAAAAGGAGTGCAAACAGAAGAGTGTCTATGTTTCAACATAAATGTTCTCAAACAAAGTAAATATGAAAATTTGATAAGTTTACCTAATTATGTGCGAATCATGCCCAGCTAGATTGGCTACTTTGGTCAAGGCAATTTTCCACCTTTTCACCTTGTCTAATTTCTCCCTGAAATCTTTCTCAGTTCTAGCATCTCTGCAAATGATTCAAATTTCTTCGTCAGTTTTGTATATATTTTAACAACTTATAGCAAGTATTAACAACCGCTCTATTATCCTAGGAATATTACTAAATCAATTGACCAGGCAAGCCCCTCGTAGATCTCTTGCTACAAAGAGAAAAAGGAATTATACCTAATAACTCGAAAACTGGGCGAGATTAAATTGGCCGCTTTAATCAAGGAAGTCTTCCACCCTTGCACTGTGTCTAACTTCTTCTTGGCCTCATTTTCATGCCTACGAAGTGCTACTGCAAAGATTCCAGTTTCTGGCTCTAATACATCTGATGGATTTACATGGAAAAATATAGGTATAACTATTTGTCCATAGCACTCATGACATTCCATTATCTTTTCAAGTTCATCCAAGCAATAAGTTGAAGATGCATAGTTTTTTGAGAAAATGATAACTGAAGATTTTGACTCTTCAATAATTCTCATTAGTGTTGATGTGATTTCTTCTCCTCTTCTAAGTTCATCATCAATAAAAGTTCTGATTGATTTTCTGCCCAAAGCAGAATGGAGATGGCTAATAAAATTGTTTCGAGTGTCTGCACCTCTGAAGCTCAAGAAAACATCATACTTGCAATTTTGAGTGGAGGCAGAAGCAGAGAAAGCAGATGCCATGGAGAAGTTGATGGATACTGAGTTGGTGTGTCAAAATGATCTATAGAGAGAGAGAGAGAGTTGAGACAGAGTAATGCTAAACAATAAAGCTTACCACCATTGATATAAGCCACAAAATTTTGAACTTTCAATCATAAAAATAAAAAATGAAACACTTTTTAAGCAACAAGAATTTCGAAACCACCCTTTTTTTTTTATCTTTTTCCTTACCACGAAATTTCATTGCTTCTTCGGGAGGTTGTCGATCAAAATGTCGCCTTTTACCACAAATGCCAAAAGTCAACAATCATCCTCTGATAATTTTTCAAAAATTAATTTCCCCTTGTGATCAAAAGCTCCTCAACTTTCAATGATTTTTTTTTCTTATTTGATCCGGTCCTTGAAGAATCTTAAAAGTGCTACTAATTTCTTGATATTGACAGCTGCTGCACATGGATGAATGCTTGGCGCTTAGGCTACTAAAATACTAGTTGACTGATGAAATGGAGACTATGCGATCCATTATTAAAGTCCAGAGCAGTTTCACCACAATTCCCTTTCATTGCATATCCGAATTAGCATAGTCCCTGTACAGAAAATAGTCATATTTTCTTTTAGACATTTGAACAAACATAACTTCAGCATCAAGTTCCCCTGCACATCATTCCCATTTGGCAAAAAGGCGCTTTGTATCCTCGAATTGTGCAGTCCCTTACTCTTTTTTAGAAAAAAAAAAAATTAAATAAAGGAACTTCTAGCCAATTCAGAACAAAAGAATGAATGAAACAATTTTCTATTCCATTACAAACTCAATTGGCTTGAGCACCAAGGCCGAATAAAACAGAGAAATCATATAATTAGAAATAATTTAGTAGAAATAAAATAAATTATTATCTGTTAAAAATTAAAATAATATATTTATAACTATCTCCCTTTTTAATCAATTTGCTCATAATAAGATTTTTTTTTTTAATTTAAGTATTTAAACGAAAGTTTTTTATTTTTATTACTTAAACACGTTTAAAACTCATGCCAAACAGTCTTAAAAATATTTTAATGAAACAGCTCAAATTCGAATTCTGTCCAAGTTACATTTCCCATCAAGGTTGCTGCTTTGTTGAAGTTGCAAGTAGTCCTTATATTTGATGCCAGTATATGCTGCTGCCTTCTTTTCACTTTCTAATAACTCTGGAGCTGGGCTAACTACTGTATCCAGTGATGGTCCATGTGCTATGGCTATGGATATTCTTGTAACTTTGTTGTTCACCGCAGCTCTGTGTAGAACACTTCTGTACTTTCCATTACTTAAAATCTATCAACAAAAATGAAATCGTCAGAATCACGAAAAAACTGCTGGACTAAAACTGATTCAAATAAATTTTCGACTCATTTTTCATATGACTTAATAAAAATTAACTCAAATTATTTAGTAGTTTTAAACTAGCTATTTCTATATAATATCCCTAACTCGGGAATGGAATCCAACATTTTTTCTCCCTCAATTTTGCGACATTTTTATAGCAGCTCTACTATGTTGTATGTGCTATGTTGAATTGAGTACACTTACTAAAGTAGGACCAGACTCTCAATATAATGATTTGCTAGTAGCTTAGATGACTCCATCTCATCCAATGATCATTGGCTTCTCCCACCTCGGGTGAAGGTAGACCCGGATATAGAATGTAGACCCAAAACTCATCAGAACCCTCTAAAACAAACCGATCCAACGTCACATGCTTCAGCTCGTGTCTAAAGCAGACCGGACTGGCTACACACGCAGGTCCACTAGATGATAGCCTAGTCCGGTGACACAATAAGGGTAAGAGAGCAGGCCCAGTCACCTCGCAGCCATTTTAACATGCGCATCGGGAGAATTAAATGGCCGCCTTACAGAGAGAAGTATGCTTGTACAAGTCTGAGTGAAAGGAGTAATTTCTCCAGTTAAGCTCACTCTTAAACCCTATTTTCTAGATTTCAGACTATATTTTTTACATCTCAGATTTTCTTTTTTACCAATTAGTCCCATATAATTTTTATAATTCCGAATAGTTCTTATGCCAATTATAATAACCCGAGTAAAACCGACTTAAATAACTTTTGAACAAAGTAAAAACATGTACACATAATAGTAAAAAAATGTATACAAAAATTATGTAGGCTAATTTTAACTCAGGCTGTTATAGAGATCCAACAAGATATGAAGATACCTTTTTTCCTAAATAAGGAACAAGTTACCTTTATGAAGAAGAGAGTATTATATATAAGAAAGCATGAAAAGGAATGCACCTCAAGGTGATCTCCAATGTTAACTAGAATGGAGTTAGGGATGCCATTTACGTTGACCCACTTCCCTTCATGTTGCACTTGAAGTCCACTGATTCCATTATGAATTAGGAGCGTTAAGAGGCCATGATCTGAATGAGGAGGCATGCCCATTGCAATTTCTGGCTGTGGACAAGGTGGATAGAAGTTTGCTGCAATCACTTGTAGACCTTGTTCCAAGTTCATTGCCTTCTGTATATAATTGGGTCCCAATCCCAGGCTCTCTGATATTCCTCTTAGCAGCTCTCTTGCTATTTCTCTAGTTCTTGTGGAGTACTCTAATGAAGTCTCACTGCATTAATAAAGTCATAGACAACACATCAATTTAGACCTTTGAGGACTTTTATCAAAAAGGTGGGAGTTGGAAAAAATTTTGTCAATAGGAGAGGAGAAAAAAAAATATTTGTCAAGATTGATTTTTACCATGGTGATAAAACACCGTTCACTAATTACCTGAACGCTGCAGGTTTATTGGGAGAGTGAAACACAGGCCACGAAATAATCTTGAGAAAATCCTTCCAAAAGAAAACCTCATCAACTGAAGCATTAAAGCTGGTTCCACACCTTATTGGATCCAACACATGCTTCCCTCTGTACTCTTCTTTCTCCTCTTCAGGGAGATCAAAGAATCCTCTACAAACATCAATCATTGATCTCACCAGTCTCTCTGGGACTCCATGGTTGATCACCTGACCACATCAATCCATCAAAATTTCAACATAATTGATGATATGAATATGGTGATAATTAACTGTGATTATCAGTTTACAGTACCATGAAGAAACCCCAATCCTTGCAGGCTTTGCCAAGGTCATCAATGGCTTTGGAACGTTGCTGAGGAGTTCCTGAAGTGAGAAGAGAGTAATCAATGGCAGGAAGCGACACTTGTGTATCTGAAACTACATGATCATGGGGATTAGGGGTGAAGGAGTAGATGGAGGGAATGGAGGTGAGCCCAGGTGATTCAGCTATTGTTTTAATGGTTGTGATCTTCTGTGGTAGAGTGGGAGCTGTTTCTGCCATTGAGAAGAGGAAACTGTAGTTGAAAAAGAAGAGAGGTGTGTCTGTCCAGATAAGAAAGGAGTTTCTATGTAATATCACTAAATTAAATAAATAAATAAATAATATTTTTTAAGAACAAAGTTTCTTTATTATTTTACATTTTAATCCTTGCTTTTTTTAATGAAAAACTTATTTAATTTTTAAAACTTTATTCTATTAATAAATAGGTTTGTTGAATTATAATAATTTAATTAAATTTTATTTTTTATAATAATTTTGTTTTTTAATTTTAATATATAAGAATTAGCTTTATAATTTTAATATTTATAACAATTTAATTTTTGAATTTAAATTGATTTATTTAATTAAAAGTTAATTAATGATAAAATTTAGCAAAATGATTATTTTATTATGAAAAAAAGTAACAATTAAATTATGGCTTTTGTCAATCTCAAGAACACATCAACTAAATGATTATATATTCTAAACAAATATTAAATAATAAAAAAATATTTTTCAAATAGTGTCTGTCAGGTACTGTGCTTTGAAGATCAAAATTATTTTTCAAGAAAAAATTTATTATTTTACATGCGATTAAAAAATTTCAATTTTTTTAATTATTTTTGTATTTTTATTACTAATAAAATTTAAATTATAAATATTTTTTATATTTTTATAGTTAATACACTTAATTAGTTAAAGCTATAAAAAAAATTCTTTTTTAAAGGGATGATAATTAATCTAAATAATCTAAATATTTTGATCAAATTATATTTATAACCTACATTTTAATTTTGGATAATTAAATAAAATTTTTAATATTTATCACAATTTTGTTTGTGAATTTAAATTAATTTTATTAAAATTTAATATCGTCATCCTCTCATCCTATTTAATATTTTTATTATTTTTTAATTTATATTTTTTACTTATTAATTAAAATAATTTAAATATTTTTATAAATCTACATCTGTATCGTAATTCTTTTACAAAATAATCTAAATTTTTTAGAAAATCATATATTTCAGTATTTTAATATTAAATAATTGTGAAAATAATTATTAAAACACTCCGAAAATTAATGATTGCACCCTTAATTAAGGCATTCGCAGAAAAAAGAAAATCAAATTAATCAATATTTTTTTACAGTTTTAACCGTAATGTAGATGATAGGATCTAAATAAATTATAATAAAAAATAACGGATAAAGAAAATTAGAGTAGAGATAATATAATTAGAAAGAAATAAATAATTATTTTTTTCTAAACTAATTTTTTTTATATTTTTTATTATCCTTCTATTTATTTAAATTTTATTATTTTTCTTGTAAAAACAAGTCACCAATCAATTTGATTTTTTTTAATGTTTTAATTAAGGATATCATCGCTAGTCTTTTGTATATTTTGATAATTATATTTTCGCTCTTTAAATTTTAAATATTAGAATATAAATATAAATTTATAAAATATTTAGTTTATTTTATTTAATAAATAAAAAAATTGAAATATAAATATAAAAGTACAAAAAGATTTAAATTATTTTATTGATAAAAATATAATTAAATTAAAAATGACGTGAAATAATATGTAATATTTTTAAATTTTAACTAAAATTAATTTTAATTTATAGATAAAATTATTATAAATTTTAAAATTTTAATTTAATTTTTTAAAATTAAAAATTTAAGATATAAATGACCAAAATATTTAGATTAATTGGGGTAATAGTTTTAAGGGAATTGGAGGTGAGCGGCGGAATAGAGCAAGTGGCCGACTATGTAAAATTTAATGTGTTTCGAGTTTTGCGGAGAGTGGCTAGAGTTGTTATTTATTTATTTTTTTATTTAAATTACTTTTTAATAAAATAATCATTAAATTCTAATTTTTTTAATAATTAAAGTCTAACTTTTTCAAAAATTTAGATTATGTTTATATTAAAATTAAAATATATAATAACTCTAATAAAAATCTATAGTAACTAATTAAATTTATTTATGAAAGTTCAATCTTATAATATAATCATTAGATAAATATAGCAACACCAACCTTTAAAAACGTTATTTAAAAATAATAGAAATTTTATAACTATAATTATATTATAATTTTCTTCACACGATAATATAGTCTCATAAATTTTATTTTTATTTAATATTTAATTTAAAATTAAAGATAAATAATAAATTTTATATAATATATTTAAATATTTAAAATATATAAAAAATAATATTAAATTATAACCAGATTATAAACATATTACTAGCTAAAAGCTATCAATAACTTTTTTAAAGAGTTGACATGCAGTAGTTTAATATTTTGATATGTAAAATTTTTTAATTATATTTTATTGTCTTTTATGCCTAATTTATTAATTTTAATTTATGATAATTTATTTTCATTTAATTAGTGGTGGATTAAATTATTACTATTAATATTTATCTTTAGATGATTCATCGAGAAAAATAAATTTCTATATAATTATTTTTGATATTGCATAGATGCAACGATGAAAAAACATATATAAATGTTGCAGTTTTATAAATATTTTTACTAGATAATTTTTTTAAAAAAATTATTAGAATATTAGTTTTTTTTCCTGAAAATTTAGAAAGTGTAGACTAAAATTACTCAATTTCTAATTTCTATTTCTACACTATTAGATTTATACAAATTTTAACTGAAAAAAAACTCTTTCATCTCATAATTTTTTATCTACTTTATTTTTTCAATATAAAATAATTTTTTTTAACTTTTCAATTACCCCATTAAATTTTATTAAATACTAAAAAATATTTTAAATATTTATTTTACACCATTAAATTTTATTAAATATTAAAAAATATTTTAAATATTTATTTTAAAAAATAATAATTAATGAGATATTATTTTAAAAATGAAACAAAATTAAGGGTTATAATATTCAATTTATACGTTATTAGTTACTATATCTTTTATTCCATAATTTTGATTATTTTTCTTCTTTTAATTATTTCAAAAATATTATCCATTTTTCTTTTTTACTTCAAAATTATTATACACTTTTATTTTTTACATCATAATAACATATAAATTAAATATTTTAACCTAATTTAATTTAATTTTATTTCTAATTTAACTTTTCATTAATTTTTTTAATAATATTTAAAATATTATTTTTTATTTAATAATTTTTTTAAAATGAGAATTGGGTATTAGAGATTAGAATGTGAGATTTCTCGATTTACTTACTACCAGCGTAAGCATATGACTGCTATTTAATAAAATTTAATATTTTAATATTAATATAATTGAAAAATTAATAAAAAAAATATTTCCATGTATAGAAAAATAGAGTAGATAAAAGTTATGGTTCGGAAGATAATAGAAAATAATTTTTTAAAAATTTATATATAGAGAGAGAGGTCTATTGGCCCAATATGAGTTTTCATATTTATGAAAAGCTCTAATTTTTAAATTTATTATAATTATAGTAGCTTTTTAAATGATATGTTATATGTTATTGTTTTTATTATATAAACAATTTGATTAACTAGAATTAAATCTTAATTAAGATTATAAACTCTTAATTATATGAAATTTCTAAATTGTTACAATTACAACATATTTAAAATATAAAATTTTTTTATTCAAATTTAAAAATATAGGCTATAAACGTGAAAATTCATAGAGTTGAGTTTTTTTGAACTAAAAGAACACACATATATATATATAAATATATTTAATATGATTTCAAGAAAAAAAAAAATATATATATATATATATATATATATATATATGACATCAGACGTGCATTTGCGCGGTATTCATCTAGTATATGAGAAAAGTTGGCCAAATATGCCATTATAGTTTCCCATGTATCAGAAACCACAAGGGATTCGTAGTTTCGATCATGATCAGATTGAATGTCGGGTGAGATATAAATGCCCTGTGGTTTCTGATACGTCGGAAACTACAATGGCATTCAATTTGATCATGATCGACGCTATGAACACCTTGTGGTTTCTGATACGTGGGAAACTGAAATGGCAGATTTGGCCAACTGCGCTGCATGGAGAAGCTCAATGGTTTAGTGATTAATTACCTGAAAGCTTAAAAGTTTTACACTCGTCAATTCCCAAACATTAGCTCCACGGATACCCTTCTCCTTGTTTTGTTAGTTTCAGAGAATAACCAGCTATGGCGGATAATACCCTGAATACAGATACTTCTACCAGGAATCTACAAGTACCTGGTAAAGCTTCTGGTTCTCTTTTCTGACTATAGTTTCCAATGGAAGTAAATAATAATAATAATTTATTCTTATTGTTTCAGAAATTTCAAGATCACTGAGAGATGCTCCTCCTGCAAACTATACATTGAAGATCGAGTCATTCTCACAGTTATCCAGTATGCTCATAGACGACAAGACTGACAAATACGAATCCCAGGATTTTGAAGCTTGCGGCTACAAATGGTTTGTAATTTATCAATTAGTCAAATATCAATTGATGTTATATATATTGTCTCTGGCTAACTCTGGTTGAAATATTTGCATCGGAATATAGGAAATTGGTGTTGTATCCTTATGGAAATTTGAAAAGAGGTGTAAATGATCACATTTCTCTCTATTTAGCCATGGAGGAGGCTAAAGAAATTTATCCTGGTTCCCAAGTTGACGTGATCCTCAAATTCTTTGTTTATGATCATATTCGTGACAAGTTCTTGACCATCCAGTGTACGTCCATAGCTTTCCATTTAACATATATGGGAAATATTTATTGCAGTAATTATTAGACACAGGATCAAAGATTTATTGTTATCTTTTTCCATTAATGCAGATGATAGAACGTGTCGTTACCATTCTTTGAAGACTGAAAATGGTTTTGACAAACTAATCTCACTCGAGTTGTTCAATGATTCCTCTAATGGATATCTTGTTGATGATTGCTGCTTGTTCGGGGTAGAGGTTAATGTTATAAACAATGAAGGCAAGGGAGAGAAAATTTCCATTATAAAAGAACCTAAGAATGGTACGTTTACATGGAAGATTGAAAACTTCTCAGCAATACAAGAAAGTCGCTATCCTCCAGAGGAATTTACCGTTGCAAATCTTAAGTGGTAAGCTGCTAACAATCCCTGGATTCTTTATTTCTTATTTGAGTTCTTTAATAGATGATTTTCATTAAATTGTTAGCGATTGGGAGTAATGCTTTTCAGGCGTTTGTTATTATACCCCAAAGGAGATTCAAGGGCAAGCGGCAAAAGTCTGTCTCTCTACTTGGAATTACTTGACAACAGTGCTCATCCTCAACTAAGAGTGTTCACAAAATATTATCTGATGGTAAAACGTCAGCTGCTACATAACCATCGAGAGCTTACAGGTAAACAAATATTGAAAAAAAAAAATTAGATTCTCTATTAGTAGTAATTATGTTAGATTCAAAATAAAACTCTGATAGATGATTCTCAATCCTCATGTCAGCAAGTAGATGGTTTACCTCCAAATCAGGCCCTACTTGGGGTTTTTCTGACTTCATGCCACTTAGTGACATCCATGATTTATCAAAGACATTTCTAGTGAAAGATAGCTTGATTGTTGAAGCAAAAATTACGCTTCTTGCAGATGTTGAAGGTCTCTTTCGAAACTGTAAACGCATTAAAATTGAATGTTAATGTTGCACTGTGCAATTGCGGAGTATGATTTTGTTTCTGAGTGTTGGTGGAAGAAAACAGTTTTCAGTTGTATGCTTTCTAGTAGTCGTTGATGTAATTCTACCATGGAAGCTTGATATATCCTTTTGTTTATTTTAGTTGCTTTCAAAGGAAGGAAATCATTGAATGACTTGTATTGTTAAAACATGGTGTTACAATTCCTAGGAACAAGAAGAAAATTGCAGGAAAAAATCTTTTAAATGTACTTGGCACTTGCAAAGACCTCGCAATATGAGAACTAGCCATGAATTTCAGCAAGCTTTGATTGCTATCATCCCTCTTTGGAACAATTCCCATGTTGGATTCATACTAATTTTGCCAATTCTCTACCAGGATTGCAATCAGATTTTTCTCTCTTTAATTAGCCGTTGCAAAGCCAAGATCAATTCCTCTTGAATCCATTTTAATATTGTTAACAAACTCTCTAGTTCTTATAATTTTTATTCATTTTATTTTTTTAAATTAATTAATTTTTTTTAATTTTTAAATATATTCATTTAATATATAAATTATCAAAGAAATTTTTGTTATTAAAAATTATTAGCCAGAGATATTTACCATTAAAATTTATTAATGAATTTTATATGTATCAGAACTTTACTATTAATGATAATTTAAATTTATATCACTAACGATATTTTTTATTATTGTTTAAATAAATATATATATTGAATAGAGGAATATTATTAAAAATATATAAAATTATAAAATTATATTTAGTATATAATTTGAAATTTTGGATAAAATAAAAAAAAAACCTTACATAAAATAAAATAAAAAATTTTAAATAAAATAAAATATAAAATTTTATCGAATAAAAATAATATTTTGATATAAATAATATTTTATTATAATTAAATATTTATATTTAATATATTTTAATATTATTTATTTCATGGATATTATTTTTATTAACTTTATATATTTATTATTTATTTTTTTATCTTTGAACAAATATATAATTTACCCATTAATTTAATTATATTTATTTCCTCTATTTTATCCCTTTTTATATTTATCTTAGGCACCGATTAACTTCAAATTGGTACTAACTTGGTCCTTATTGAAGCGTAATATTCACTTTTCTGTTATGTCATGGGAATTAAAGACATGAAAAGTTAAATAGGGTTATAATGGTATGTAAAAAAAAAAAGGACAATAATTACGAAAGGGAGAGAGGGCCATTCATTGGTTAAAGCTACGGAAGAAGCAAGCAATGTTAGGCTAATAGAGTTTTTAAGGATCAAAATTATAATTTTTCTTAAAGTGATATTGAGATAAATTAGTAAAAATTATTAAGAAGATAAGGATTAAAATAATTTATTATAATTTTTTTCTATGTTTATTTTTTAATGTCATAAGAGACAGGTTGATATCTTTTTCTGTAATAAATTTAGTTATTTTTAAAACTTTTTAAGAGAGTGATTAATTGGCTCTTGATATAGTTTTTTAGTGTTTGTAGATCGTCCTCTATTTACAAGGGAGGTAAAAATTATTGTAATAATCAAATTGATTATAATTATAATTACTATTTTATCCCTAAAATAAGATAAATAGTATGTTCATAAATTTTCATGTTCAGTTCTTATCCATCGAGTATATTATAGTGAGGGTTCTGATTGACTGCGGCCATTGATTTTATTGTTTACTTATATAATTTTAATTTATCAAGTTATTTATATTCACTGATTTTGAAGATTAAACCAATTGGCATACGATTCCAGATAATTACTAAAATCTGAAATCATAACATATAACAACTCACATAGGTATTGATCTACCTGAAGATAAAGATCGGACCAAATTCAAATTTTAAAACCTTGTCTCAGGATCACTTCCAGCACTAAACTTGTATATTCTTCTCATAACTAAGATTAAGGCTCTCCTTGTTTGTGAAAAATAAGGTGTATTAAAAAATTTATATAAAGGTAAAGAATGCAGCATAAAAGCATAATCATATCTAAATAACAAAACTTTTACTTACAATTACATGCCATTGTGACAAAAAAGCAACATTATCCAGTTTCGGATCAACACATCATAATTATGTTTTTTTACTTTATTATTTTTATTAATACAGTATTTTGTGTGTTTTTGCAATCCATAAAACTCAAATTTTGTGAAAAAGTTTGAAAAGATATCAGCTTTTGCAGATTTCTCACCTCATAAAACGACACCGAATCACAAGGGAAGAACAGAGTTTCTGTTCTTGCTGTATCTCAACAAGAACAATTTCCCACCACAGGACAGTGATCTCTTCAATGAACTTGGCCCAATTTGCAAAGATCTCCCAATAGAAGAACTCCCCATGAATTTTAGCAAGCCTTGGTTGCTACAATCTCTCTTTGAAACAATTCCCATATTAGATTCACTCTCTTTTGCCAAGTTACCTGAAATTCTATCAGATTCTATCTCACCAACATTAGCAAGAGCTTGACTGATCTTGAAAGCAGATAAAGAATCTAAAGAAACAGATCTTCTCATTGGCTGGATCCCTTCTTCCTCTCCATTCAATTCTTCAACTCTTTTTCTTCTGTTCTCATCCTGGAATTCTTCTTCTTCTTCTTCTTCTTCTTCTTCCTCTGTTTCAATACTCAATTCACCATCTCCATTCTCAATTATTTCTCCTTCAATATTCTCTGAAACTTCCATCTGGGCTTCTTCTCCAGCGCTTGAACTCTCACCATTGCCTTCCGATGATGAAGCTCTCGCCGGAGTTGTAATGACAGGGGCACGACACAGGGGGCAATTTGTGTGCGATCTGAGCCAAGTATCAATACAAGGGATATGAAAAGCATGGCTACACTTGGGCAAGAGTCTAAGAGTCTCGTCTTCTTGAAACTCACTTAAACAAACAGAGCAATCAGTTCCTTCAACAAGCCCATCGCCTCTCTTGTACTTGCAAACAGCAATGGAATTAATCACCGATGGCTGTAATCCAACAGTGTTTATATACCAGATGGGATGATCAACCACAGGGCCCTGATCTTCATCAAGAAAATCTTGATGAATCTCATTTCTTTGCTCTTCAGATTCCGATCTTCTTCTTCTTGACCCATAATAGAATTTGAAATATACAGCGCAGCAGAAAACGAGAAAAAAAACAGAGGCTAGTACAAGACCTGTAATCAAGAACTTCCTGGGCTTTGCATGACGGATTGATGGGGTGGGAGGGAGTTTAAATGGGCAATTGTTGTTGCAATAATCAAAACATATCTGAGTCTGACAATAATCTTCATCATCTGATGAATCACAGGCTTCTTGACAGAGTGACCAGAATGTTCCGCTGATTGGTGGTGAGCTTTCATTGTAATAATCAGACAACAACTTCCTGAATTGCAAACCCATCAGGGAGGAAAAGAAAGGATTGCAGTCTTGGATGTGAAAAGAGAGAAAAGCATCAAAGAGGAATGCTAAGTCAAAGAGTTGCAGGTTCTGGTAGGTAGAGAGAGACAGAGAGAGGTGTTAGGTGATTTTCTAGGCAGCTGCTTGGATTTGAAAAATGAAAGATACTTGAGAATAGAATTTATGGCAATTAGCAATTGGCAAATGGCAAATGGCAAATTGCTTTCATCTTTTTTTTTTCTGGGTGCTATGTTTGTTTTGACTTTTTTTTGGGATTGCATCTCACCGGCAGCTTGGGCCTCACCTTGATTACCAATCTCAAAGTCTACCCCAATACAATTTTGCTTTCACACAAAAAATCAATATTTGTTAATAATTCTTCAATAAAATTTTAAATTTTCACGATCAGTCAATCAGATCGATTTAATCGGAAATCAAACTGCGATTCAGTTTAATTTAACTATAAAAACCCCTAAACAAAGCTTTCATTGGCAGTAAGATTCATTCATAGCACCTCAATAAGCTAAAGATGGTTTAACCACTGAGCTAGGTCCTATGAGCTGTTATTTTAAAACACCTAACGTATATATATAAGAAATTTATAATTTTTTTAAAAAATTATATTAATATAAAATACGATAATTATGTATCATAATAAAAAATAAAAATTACAATTTTAATAATTAATATTATTAATAATTTATTTTATCAATTAAATTAAATCTCTATTTATTTGTAAGAAAATAATCTGTATTTGGAAAATATTTTTCATAAAAATTATTTTTTATAAAAAATATTTTTCAACGAGATAATTTATTTTTTGTTGTTTAATTTTAATTTAAAAAATAAAATTTATTAATTAATTTATATATAAAAATTTTAATAAAGATATGAAAGTGTGAAAAATATTTTTTTTTAAAAAATTCAAAAGAGAAAATTATTTTTTTTAAAATGACTTTTTTTAAATAAAAAAATATTTTTTGTTGAATAAATTTTTTGAGTGTTTCGAATATCAAAAAAATATATTTTTATAAAGCAAACAGAGCCTAAGTTATATATTATTTTATTTTATTATTTTTTAAATAAGAGAATGAAATTTAGATTGTTGAATCTGAAATTTCAAAATTTAATGTCTTTCGTAAAGTAATGTATAAATATTTGCGTTATATTAATTTATATAATTTTAAAATAATAATATTTATAAATAATTGAAAATTTTTTACTTTGAATAAAATTTCTAAATAAAAATTTTTATTTATTATTATAAATTTTTAATTGCTTTGATTCGATTGATGTTTTCGATTCTAATAGAATACTATTCGCCCTAATTTCTTAACAAACTCAAACTCTAATCGATAAAAATCAAGACTCTTTTCTTTTAACCAAACTAATTATATTAAATAAATTTTACTAAGTGTAATTTTATTTATTTAAAAAATGTTAGTCCAGATTCATTAACAAAAATTGTGAATGAAGTTAGACAGAAGAGTTAAATTTGATTTATTTGATTGGATCTATTTTTTAAATTTTAATTGAAGATTATTCACCCTAATTTCTTAATAAATTTAAATTCAAATTAATAAAGAATAAGATTTTTTTTTACTAACCGAACTAATTATATTAACTTTTATTTAATTTGTAGTTGCGTAATTGGATTTATTTAAGAAAATGTTTGTCCAAATTCATTTAAAATTTAAATGAAATTGGAATGAAGTTAGACAGAATAGTTAAATTAAACTATTTGCAAATGCATTATTATGAAAGAAGTTGCTAACTCCAAATTCAAAGAAGTTGGATGAACGTATTAAAGTGGGAGTTCGCCCTTTGGGAAACTCATTGGAATTTGAGGTTGAAAGTGATAGTGGAGTGAGATTGAAGCCCATGCTACAAAAACAACAAGAACAAGGGGAAAGAAAAGAAAAACCTATGTTTTTATCGATTTTTTATTTTAAGATGAATGGTTAAATTCGTGTTAAAATAATATCTGTATATTGTGTTATTAGTAAATAACGATATTAATTTAATACATATTAAATTACATATTCTTAAGTAAAATCGATATTTTTTTTAATTAATAAATATATTTTACTTGACGTGTTAAAGTTTCTTAACAGCATCAAAAAATTACCGCTATTTACTAATAGTATAATAATACAGGTACTATTTTGATACATTTTTAACTATAGATCCTAAAATGAAAATGAGTGAAACTATAAAATATTTTTTTATATTTTTTCCAACAAAAGATATTGTGTACCTGTTTTTAATATAAATCATTCGATATTCAAAATTTTTTTAATTTAACTAATTTAGATTTGTGGAATAGGCTTATTAAAGAGGCAACATATTTCATCCTAAATTTTAAAGATTCTTTATTATGCGGAGCAATTAGTCTTAGATTTTATGCAGATTTGAACTGAGTTTAACTTCTGCTGTTGACGTCCTTTGGAGGCCCATGATAACTTTTCGAAAAGAAAATTTTGAAACGCACAACTTTTAAAAGTGTGATGAGAGCCACAAGTCTATCCCAAAGTTCGAGGTAAAAATTCCATCATTTAGGGGTTAATTTTGCATTTTTATTATTTTTTTTAGATTTCTTCATAATTTTTCATATTAGAGTTTTTCTATTATAAATAGTTATTTTCTTGACTGTTTGAGATACTTTTCAATTTTGAGAATTCAAGAAAAAACTTCAGCTTCTAACCTTTAGTTTTCTAAATTTCGTCTTAGCCAAACGTTATTAGTTAAAACTCCTGACGGAGTCTAATCAGTCATATTTCAGTTGGTATCATAGTGAAGTTCATCCATGACCGACAACTAAGAGGTACGACTCACTGCAATTAAGGCATCCTTGGCAGAATTGAGGAAGATGATCGAACAGCTAGCTCTACAATAGGGTAACAACTAACCCGCCGCAACCGAATGCCCATAGCTAATTCTAAATCCTGTGGTCGCAAATCCTGTGGCTGCAAATCCCCAATAAGATTATCACAAAGTTACAAGATAAAGATAGATCTTCAAAACTTTTCTAGTTCATTGGATGTAGAATTTGTCCTTGATTGGTTCTTTGAAGTTATAAACATGGAAGAGAATCGAAAGGTTCCAATTATAGCTTATAAATTAAAGAGTAGTGCAACAGCATGGTGGAATTTTGTTCAAAACAAATGCTATCGCAGTAGGGTAAAACCTATACGAAATTGGTTGTTGATGAAGCAGATGATTGAATAACAATTCTTGCCTAGTGATCATGCTCAGGTTTTGTATAACTGGTATCATGACTGTATTCAAGGGAGTCGAATGGTGGATGAATATACAGCGGAGTTTTTGAGGTTGCAGGCGAGGTGTGAAAACTGTGAGAACAAAGCTCAGCAGGTTGCTCATTATCAGAGGGGACTGAATCACGAAATTCACTATATAATGGGAGTAGCTATTATTTTTTACTTTGACAGATGTCATTGAGATGGCAAAAAGAATGGAAGAACATATTGATTGACAGCCTCGACATCAGTCTAAATCAAAATTTTAATTACAGAAATTCTGGATCGACAGAAACTTAGCAGTATAGAGGTAATTATAGCGAACAACCTTCTAGGGTTATAAATTCTGGGAATTCTCAGAATATTGTGGAAAAAAGGAGAGACAGTAAAGGAAAAGCAATCATCACTACAGTAGACAAAGGAGGCAAAACCAATCCTTATTAAAAATCAACTAGAGACATATGTTACCGCTGCAAGCAATCTGGTCATCGATCGAATAATTATCCAGAATGCAGAGGAGTTAATAATGATTGCCGACAGGTTAATGTGATTGAGCAGGTAGTTGAATCTGAGGAGGAAGTGGATGACAATGATAGATCTATTGTTGGTTCTGAAGATGGAGAGGTCACTTATGTGGTGAAGAAAATTCTATGCTCGATGAAACAGGAGGATGAGACGCAAAGGAGGAAGATTTTTCAGGTAAAGTGTCGAATGGGAGAAGCGATTTGCAGGCTAATTATCGATAATTGCAATTGTGAGAATCTAATAGCTAAGCAATTGGTGGAGCAGTTGCAGTTGCCTACACAGCCTCACCCTTCGCCATACAAAGTTGGGTAGATTAAGAAAGGTCTAACAATTGAAGTCAACAGAATCAGCAGCGTGCCTATTTTGATCAGTAAATCTTACACTGAATCTATTAATTATGATGTTGTAGATATAGATTGTTGTGGAATTTTGTTAGGTCGTCCTTGGCAGTTTGATGTTGATGCATTGCATAAGGGGAAAGAGAATTAATACATGTTTATATGGAAAGAAGAAGAATACCATTTTTCCTTCTAGTTTTGCAAAACATTCCAAAGTGGAAGGGAAAACTATCGTTGCTGTTTCTACGAGGGTGCAAAGGCTATCAAGTGCAGTTGAGAAATCTGGAGGCACACTGGCTTTATTGGTGAGAGCAAAAGATGCAGTGGAGGATGCACTATCTTTACCACTACTTGTCAAAAAGCTGTTGAAGGAGTTTTCTAGGGTAGTGAAGGAACCTTTAAAACTTCCACCTTTGCGGGATATTCAACATCGGATTGATCTTATTCATGGCTCAAAATTACCGAATTTGTCTCATTATAAGATGAGTCCAAAGGAGAGTGAAATCCTCCAAGAACATGTTAAAGAGTTATTGAAGAAAGGGTATATTCATGAGAGTATTAGCCCCTGCAGAGTCCCTACCTTATTGGTTCGAAAGAAAGATGGAACTTGGAGAATATGCATGGATAGCAGAGTTATCAACAAAATTACGGTTCAGTATCGATTTTCTATTTCTCGGTTGAATGACATGTTAGATCAGTTATCAGCTTCTAAAGTCTTCTCTAAGATCAACCTTAAAAGTGGTTACCACCAAGTTCAGATTAAGGAGGAAGATAAATTAAAGACAACCTTCAAAATTAAGGAAGGCTTGTGCGAGTGGTTGGTTATGCCGTTTGGTTTGAGGAATGCACCTAGCATGTTCATGCAACTTATGAATCATGTTTTGTGTCCTTTCTTATGCAAATTTGTAGTTGTTTATTTTGATGACATCTTGATTTTTAGTCATAGCAAAGAATAACATTTACAGCACCTCTGTCAAATCATGACAGTCTTGCAAGAAAGTGAGCTGGTTATTTATTTAAAAAAATACATCTATATAACGGAGCGCGTTCTATTTCTTAGATTTGTTGTTAGCACGGAAAGGATACATGTTGATGAGAAGAAGGTAGAAGCAATATGGAATTGGCCCATTTCCAAAACTATTTCAGAAGTTTACAGCTTTTATGGACTTGTTACTTTCTATCGGTGGTTCATCAGGAATTTCAGCAGCATCGTTACCCCTATCACAGATTGTTTGAAGAAAGAGAGAGATTTCTGGGACTGACACTATAACAACCCGAAAATCGGATCGCTACCGGCGCTAGGATCCAGATTGACATAAGGCCGCCGAGACCCGTAGCAAGCCTAACATACATCCTGTGTACCTGTTAAATCCCATACATGATCAAACATATATATAAAAATTTAAATTTTTTCCTTTCATTTACCAAGCTTAACCTGTGCATGCACAACTCATCATCATAAACCCCACACTGGAGCCCTCATCAAATGCTCCAATGGGGTAACATATTATACATTAAGCTTGGTTTACATTAACATCATTAAAACATTTCATTAAAAAGATCATGTACCAAGAAGGGATCCACATACTAGGGTCAAGCACAACTCTAAACCTCAATAAACATCATTACATTACATTACTGTACTATACTTCACATTACATTATTTTCATGTCCACAACTAGCTATTACATAATACATGACTTCTTTACTCTTGCGGACTTCCTGGTCTATCCCGTACCTGCAAACCTGGGGGATTAAGGGAATGGGGTGAGCTACTAGAGCCCAGTGAGCAGAATAGTAAAACATTAAATTTAACATTCATGCTTTTATGAAATGCATCACATCACAAACAAATCACATTAAGGATGAACTTGTCACCAATAGCCCTCTAAATAATCCAATCATGCCAGGGGCGTAGTATAGGCCACACCTGGTCTTTCTCTTACACATATCATATCATACATATCCATTCGTGCCGGGAGCGTAGTGCAGGCCACACCCGGACTTTCTCTTACATTGTGCCAGGGGCGTAGTGCAGGCCACACCTAGACTTCCGTATCACATCATATCATATCTCATCATAGTGAGGGCTAAAGGATCATCCAACATTCATCCACATCATCATCATATTATGCAATGCAACATATTAGTGAATTCTAATGCAAAACAACCAAATATATCATATGGCATTCGTGATGCATGAACATGCTCAATTTTATTTATTTGCTTTGGAAATAAAGGTACATTCTACTCACCTCAAGCTAGCTCTGACAAGACACTGAAGCAGCTATCTCACTACTGGGGTCCTCGGTTCCTCGGGTCCGAACCTACACAGGTGGACTCAAATGAGGGACCAAAACATATACTAACATGACTCTAAACTACTCCCCAAAAACTCCCTAAAACATCACAAACATGCATAGAAAATCATGCAAAGGAAGGCTGAACAGGGCACTTTCGGCGGCAGGTTCGGCGGCCGAAAGTCCCTCTAGAGCCGAAAGTCATGCACCTTCGGCGGCACTTTCGACGGCCGAAGGTTCCTTCCAGATCCGAAACTCGTGCATGTTCGGCGGCACCTTCGGCGGCCGAAACTCCTTTCCAGGGCCGAAAGTCTACTTTCGGAGGCAGGGTTCAGCAGCCAAAAGTTTGCCTCCACAAGCAGGTTCGGCGGCCGAAAGTCCCTTCGGCTGCCGAACCTGAGTTCTTCCAAAGTGGCAGAACTCAGCCATCCTATGCACATTTGCCTCCCAACCCTTTCAACTCAAATCCAACACTTCCAAAATATGCATACACACATACATAAGCTTATAGGGGTCTCAAACTAACCTAAACCCCAACACAAACACATCAAACATACTTATACAACATACATTAACCATAAAAGCACATAAGTCTTAACTCTAAACAACTAACCTAATCATGCATTTCTACCCCATGAACCTTCAAGAAACTTAGTCAAAACATGAAAAGAGGTGAGAATCTACTCTTACCTCTTGAAGATCGAGAGGAGAGGCGATCCAACTCGGAGGTGGGAGAGATCTAGCTCTTTGAGCCTCCAAACTCCAAAAACTTATTCTAAGCTCACAAATCTTCAAAAACCAAGTAAACGCTTGTTAACACTTGAAAGATTTGAGGAAAAATCATCAAAATCAACCACGGGAGGGCATGGACTCACCTCTAGCCGGAAATGGGGAAGAAACTCGCCCATTTTCCGCTATGGGGCTTCTTATAGGGGCTGGCCAGGCCACCTTCGGAAGCCTAAAGTGCCTCCAAAACTCATGCAAATTCGGCGGCCGAACCTGGATTTCCCTCCATAGTCTTTTTCATTTAAAACTCAATTTCTTTCTAACTTAAAACCTTAAAATACATTAAAACATTTTATTAAAACATGATTTTACCCTTCTAGAGGTTTTCGACATCTGAGATTCCACTGGACGGTAGGAATTCCGATACCCGAGTCTAGCCGAGTATTACAGACACTGCCAACAAGAGCTTTTAAAAGATTAAAGATAAGCTTATTTCTGCCTTTATTATTATTCTACCTGATTTTGATAAACTATTTGAGGTTGAATGTGATACTTGTGGAGTTAGGATTGGCGGTGTGTTATCACAGTCTAATAGTCTATTGCCTTCTTTAATGAAAAATTGAATGATATTAAGAAGAAGTGGTCTACTTATGAGCAGGAATTATATACAGTATTCTCGATCTTTAAAACTTGAAAATAGTATCTGATGGGGCGGAAGTTTATTATTCACACAGATCATCAATCTTTGATTCACTTTAAAACTAAAAAACATATGAATAAGATGCATGCTTGATGGGCAGCTTATTTTGAAACTTTTCATTATGTCATAAAATATAAGGCTGGTTATAGTAATGAAGTAGCAAACGTTTTGAATAAGAGGACTGCTCTGTTGATTACAGTTAGTCAGGAGGTCGTAGGTTTTAAATTTCTGAATGATTTGTATGCTGCAGATACTTATGAGCAGGAATTATATGCAGTATTCTAGGCCTTTAAAACTTGAAAACAGTATCTGATAGGGCGAAAGTTTATTGTTCACACAGATCATCAATCTTTGATTCACTTTAAGACTAAAAAACATGTGAATAAGATGCATGCTTGATGAGCAGCTTATTTTGAAGTTTTTCATTATGTCATAAAATATAAGGCTGGTTATAGTAATGAGGTAGCAGACATTTTGAGTAGGAGGGCTGCTCTGTTGATTACACTTAGTCAGGAGGTCGTAGGTTTTGAATTTCTAAATGATTTGTATGCTGCAGATGATGATTTTGCTGATATATGGGCGAAGGTTTAGGCTCGCCAGCCTGCTAATGGGTTTTTAATACATGATGGCTTTCTTTTTAAAGAGAATAGATTATGCATTCCTCGCTGTTCTTTGCGAGAAAAATTAATTCGAGAGGTCCATGGAGGAGGTTTGAGTGGTCATTTGGGGCGTGATAAGACTAATGCTGATTTAGAGAAGCATTTTTATTGGCCACAATTAAAAAATGATACAGGTCAGATGGTCCAAAAGTGTCCAGTTTGTCAAATTCAGAAGAGTCATTTGCAGAATACTAGCTTATATACTCCATTGCCTATTCTAGAATATCCTTGGGAGGACTTGTCTATGGATTTTATTCTTTGCCTTTCACGTACTAAACATGGATCTAATTCCATTTTTGTTATTGTTGACAGGTTCTCTAAAATATTTTCATTCCTTGCAAAAAAAACCAATGATACTTCTCATATTGCAAAACTGTTTTTCTAGAAGGTTGTTCGTTAAATGACACTCCTAAGACTATTACTTCTAACAGAGATGTGAAGTTTTTAGCTTACTTTTGAGTGACTTTATGGAAGCATTTTGGGACTAAACTTCGATATAGTAGTACTGCCCATCCCTAAACTGAAGTGGTAAACCGCACTCTTAGCAATCTTCTGCATTGCATCTATAGTGATAAGAAACCTGCTTGGAATCTTGCTCTTGCCCAAGCAAAATCTGCTTACAACAGTTCAGTTCATAACTCTATAAAAATGTCATCCTTTGCAGTTATGTACAGGAAAATTCCTGCGTATACAGTTGATCTTATTGCCCTTCCTAAAGGTTTTCATAACAGTATTGCAGCAAACAACTTGATAAATCAGCATTTAGGCATTTTCAAACAGGTACAAAAATGCCTTACATACGCTAATGACAAGTATAAAGCTGCAACTGATAAACATAGGCCTTTCAAGTTCTTCAATATTGGTGATCAAGTTATAGTGTATTTGCGTAAGGAACGTGGTGGAGGATAGAAAAATCTTGACTCAAAGAAGATTGGTCCATTCCAAATTATTCAAAAGATTAATGATAATATCTATGTTCTTGACCTCCCAAAATTTCCAAACCATTTAACATGATGAATCTATTTCAGTATTATCCTACTGATGATAACTCGAGGTCAAGTTTTTTGTGAGTGGAAGGGACTGATGCAGAGCAATTAGTCTTAGATTTTATGATAGATTTGAATTGGGTTTAACTTCTACTGCCAACGTTTGTTGGAAGCTCACGATAGTTTTTCAAAAAGAAATTTCTAGATGCATGACTTTCAAAAATGTGACGAGAGTTACAGGCTCGTCATAAAATTCGAAGCGAAAATTCAATCTTTTAGGGGTTAATTTCACATTTTTATTATTTTTTAAATTTTTTTATAATTTTTCATATTAAAAATTTTACAATTATAAATAACTCTTGCTTTTACTATTTGAAACCCTTTTCAATTTTTGAGAATTTAATAAAAAATTTAAATTTTTAGCCTATTATTTTTTAAATTTTATTTTAGTTTAACATTATCGATTAAAATTTTTAATAAAATCTGATTAATCCTATTTCACTTTATATTAAAAATTTAAATTTGAGAACTTTAATTAAGAGAAAGAGACCCTTAGTGAAAAACTAAGGACGGGTTTAAAGCTTGGTTATGTTAATTGAGAAGCTAATTCTATGGCAATTTCTTCTCTCTTAGGATTGTTGTGTAGAGAATGTTTATCATTGGATTGAAGATGTGGATTTTGAGGTTGCCAATCTTATCCATTTGGTGGAATTTGTGGAAATAAATTGGCTGTCTACCTAAAAACGCCAATCATATTTTTTCATAATATTTAATTTATAATCCCTTAGCAATAAAAGTCCAATCATATCTTTTTCATATTTCAATAGCCCAACTTATAATAGTAAAGATTTTTTTAAAAATAAGACTTCATTTATTTTATAATTTTTTATTTGGAACACCCAAGAAATTAATAATATAAAGTAAAAATTAAATTATTTTTAAAAATAAAATTATTTTTTAAATTTTAAAAATCTTATTAACACAATTATATAAGTTTATTAATTTAATTTCTCTATTCTTTTATATATTAATAATATTTTTAATATGATTTGAATTTTAATAAATTAAAGTAAATAAACAAAATATACAAATATATTTTTAAATATTAAAAATATTTCCATAAAATATCTTTCAATTTCACTTTTATTCCTATATATATATACTCTTTATATCTTTTTATTTAATTATATACTATTATTTTCAATCTTTCCGTTTATGTATTATTATTAATTTTCATAATTGTAAAATTTTATGAAGTAAACATTTTTTTATTCTATATATTAATAATATATCTTTTGTATCTTTTGTAAAGTAAATTATTTTGTCTAATTTTTTTTTTTGAAATAGGAGGTTGGGGGAGTCAAACCTTGGACCTCTCAAGGCTACAAGAATGCACTTTTCACCAGACTAAGTCTCAGAGTGTTTATTTTGTCTAATTTAAAAAACTTAATTTAGAATTTGACTTTTTAAAAAATATGAAGATTATTTTAATAACATTAAATATAAAAACTAATGCTTTCAATATTCAATAACTATTTAATTCTAATTTATGTTAATTATATATAAATTATTTACATGATTAAAATTTGTTTTTTTAATTACTCATTAATAAAAGTCTGCTTATACTTATTTACATTTCTATTTTTATTTATTTTTATTTAAAATTTGTGGTTGAATTTATTTTTTTATTATAATTTGTGATTGAATTTTAAATTTGCCGCAGTCTTGATCTCAGACTTTCGTTTTCGCTTGGTGTTATTTAGTTTTTGTTGGTTCTATTTTTGAAGGTCGTGCCTGTATTTAATCAGATTTCGTTTAGCGGCTCCATAATTATAACATATTGAAAATACTATGAGCCAACTGTCTCTCCTCAGATAGTCGACTGTGAATATTTGTAGCCTTTGATCAGTTGTTTGTAAGGGTGGTTCTAGCTTTTTTTTTCATGCGATTTATGAGCATCTGTTTTTCTGAATTTTGATTGAAATTTTTATTTGTTGGTTTACATATTGACGACTGCAAACCGCAACAATTTTCGAATATCACGTGGGTCTCTGGATCATCAGCTTTTTCCGGTGGTGAGCTGCATGTTTGGCGGTGTCGGCCGATTGGTGGTGTCCATTGGTCGATAGAGAGATTTATAGCTGTCTAACATTTTACTGCACTATTAGATTGGACTTCTATTTCATAATATTTATTTTTCACTATAATATAAAAAATTTTATAATTTTATTTTTAAATATAATTTATCATAAAATTTTGATTTTCAATATAACATATTCATTTTTATATATGATTTTTTTTTAATTCGTTGTTTTTTTAAAATAATTTAATTTATGATAAAATTACAATAAATAAAATTTAAATGTAAAAAAATCTTCTGTAATAAAATTTAATCAAGAATAGACTAATAATATAATTAAATAATGAAATTAAAATTTTTTAAATAATAACAAAATATAATTATTTTTTTAAAAAAATTATAGTTTAATTTATGATAAAATTTGAATATAAATAATTTATATATTAAGAGAATTTTTCCTTCATAAAATTTAATCAATTATAATTTAAATGTTATGAGATTTTTTCAATCAATTTAAATTTAAATAAAATATTAATATAATTAAATAATTAAATTAAAAAAATTTAAATAATAAATTTATAATTAACAGGAGTAGTTTAAAAATTTCAATATTCCCTTTATAGCAATAAAAATCAAGTTTTATTTCCTCTATATAAATTGATATATTGGCAATATTGCATTAATATTTAATAGTTATAATCTTTTATTGATCTCTAATCTTTTCTGATAAATTTATAATATAATATCAAATTTTAAATATTCACACTTTAATCTTAATAAATTTTATATTATTGCATAATTACTCGTTACCAAGAAGGAAATATTCAACACTTCCAAGTTCTTGCAACATGATTTTCATTTCACCATATTCAAACAGTACCTTTATATAACTACTATTGACAAACTAATACAGAGAATGGTAATACGTGTGGATCAAAATCAGCTCGATTTTGTTGTTTCACCACTTTCCTCTTCAACATAGATAAATGACAATGTTTAAAGTTGAGATCCCCGTTGTGTGATTTACTGATACTTGCCCAATCTGGAAGCAAAGAAACTGAAAATGATAAAAGCTATAAAAAATAGAAAAGCGCACAGAAAAAAAATGGGGAGGCAGCAATTGTGAAGGAAGAGGCTGTAAGTGTAGCACCACCAGTACAAAGAAAAAGATTGCTCATGTTGACAGAGAGGGCATCAAAACCAACAGCTCAAACTGCTCAGCTAACAAGAGATTTCTTTCACAAATGTAACTTGCTCATACTATCCCCTCCTTGACCTTACCATATTACATAAAATCACCAAAGCATAGCAAACATTCAACAAAAAGTTTTTAGATCCTCTTCCATCATCAATCGTTTTGGAGATTTTTGTTGACAAAAATTTGTTTTGACCGAACCTAGGTCCATCCCCTGAAGCCTGAATTTGACAAGTCATAATGGAGGTAAAATAGAGAATTTACTCGTTAATGTACAAGGAATACCAAAATCACTACTTATCAAGCAGGACAAGACTTTTCATTTGGTATCCCCCTGTGCTCAATGGCATTCGATTCTCAAATAATAAAAACACACTTACTTTTTTGCTAGGAGCAAACAACCATCTATTGAAATCGAAGTGGTCATTGTTGAGCAGAAGGGCAAAGTGAGCCCAATAACGATACAAAAATGATAACTAATATACAGATGCTCCTAGATCACATACGCTACCTATTAATATGTGTATACAGAAATATGTACAAGCAAAGAAGTTACCATTGTATAGTCAGCTTAGTCTTCATATGATGGTGAGATGTACAAGCCTCAAGTGCCCATAGCACTCATCACTGGTGCTAAAAGATTCTGAGCAGACCCAGCAGATGTGCCTGCCACATCTACACTCAATGTGGTTGCAGCCATCCACCTTCTCAATTATAAACCCGCAAACTGGGCAGCTCTTAACATGCTCTTTTCCCTTGCACCAGTCCTTCAAGGACAAATCAGGATCCTCCTTGAACTCTTTGTATCTTTCACATGACACATATGGGTGATACTCTAAGTGACACTTGGTACATGTCTCTGCATAACATGCTCCACATACAAATGGACCACCAACCATCCCAGTGTCCGATACCCGATAAACAGAAGGACAGTCGGGAGAGGGGCAAAACCTATAAGTGCCCCCACTAGATGCAACAAATGCCCCCAAAGAGGCCCTGAAAAGATCCTCTAACCTTTCACATGGCAGAAGGGACTTCAAATCAGTGAGCCAAATGTGCATCCCACAACCTTCATGAGCACAGAATACAGGGAAACCATCATGTCCCCTCATTGCCGACTCTAATTGGTCAACCAAGCAAGACCGGCAGAACTTATGTGCACAAGCCTCAAGCTGGAAACACTCCTCAACTTCACACAAGCAAACAGGGCAGGCAGTAGCTTCTTCTTCAGGTTTTTCAGCAGTTCCACTGACACTAAGAGTTCGTGCAAAATCATGAATCACATCCTCTATTCTTGGCCTCAGATCCCCTTTGCCACTAAAAGAAATGGCATGGCGCCTTGTGTTAAGCATAAATGAAGCCTCAGGGAACTTCTCTTTTAGCACATGCAAGTCAGATCCAAACTTCTCAACCACTTTTTTCATAAGATCATGTGGCATAGCCCCACCTCGAAGGGGGATATCTATTTGCCTGTTATCATGGAGAGCTAAAAGGGATTGCACAAACTTTTGTTCAGCAAGAGCAACTTTGTTCTCTGGACCGAAGATCCTAACATTGAGGTTCTGCCTATCGAAGAGAATATAAGTTCCTGTTTCTTGTTGTAGTGAATTCATAAGCAATCTGCCATCTTTGGAGAAAAGAAGCTGCAGAACTGCTTGGGTGAGGCTATCATGATTTACTGTCCTTCCATTCATTAGCTGCTCCAGTGGCCTTCTCAACTCTGCTACTGTCCTTGTTGCATTAGCAGATATCTTCACTCTATAGGAGCCATTTTCATTCCTTTCTAAACTGCAATGAACACCTACAAAATCAAGAACAACAGCGCTCTCAATCATGGCTGTATATTAAATAATAAAAGTAGACTAAAATTAAATTGCCAAAATTCCATTTCCAAATCAAATTTAATTTGTCTTATAATCTAAGACCAGGTACAAGGCACATTATTCCTCATCACAATTTTTCACTTCAAACCACCAACACTATCTAGCAGAGGAGCCCAAGAACTTGATGGAGCCACCTCCTATAGGATAGGCATATACAAAAAAAGATGAGAAACAAAAATAAAAGATTACATATAATCATCTACCAGCTGACAGGAAGGTGATGATGTACGGACCAATTTGCCCAACCCAAAATCAATAATATTCTGGTCCAGTTCATAATAATTCACTATCCTGAGCTTAAATCCCAGGGCACTTATTTTGCATTCACCAATGCTCTAAACTACTAAATGTTCGCAAGGACTTGTAGAACTAAGAGATGTTCATTCCCCAACTTCCTCTACATTATAATCTTTTCAGAAAAGACAATAAATAATGCTCTATTATCATATTTCATATAATAGACAAATCCTTTTTTCTTCAGATGTGCCTCATTAGAGATGAGAATGCCCAACACGTAACAAATTCTGGTAATAGTTCATAATGAATGCCAATTTCAGCTATCTCAAAATATAATATTAATGAACTTGCAAGGATACTCTCATTTCCATGCTTTGGTGTCATGTTGTTACCCAAAACAACAGAAATGAAAATGCATTTTCCTTCCGATGTCTTACATATCAGAAATAAGGAATGGGACACTTTCTTCTTTTTAACCTAGAAGAACATGAAGGGAGGCTTTTCAAATTGGACCACCCACCCTGTTTAACCGAGAAATTAATGCCATCTGTTAAAACAAAGATAATTTTGAGATACAGAATGATATATATATTTCACAAACATTCCTATATTGTTCATCATTTAGACCTTCAAACTTAACAGACTAATCTCTTACACAAATCTAATTACGCAACAGTCTCTCCAAACTATTTGCTGCACTCATCACCTACTTATAAGAAAAGAGAATAGAGAGAGATAGAACAATCTTAAAGGCAATCTCAGTTTTGAATTGTTTGGTTCATCCCAATAAGGGTGAACAGTTTAAAATATAGTTGCTAAAAGTGTCCAAAGATTTCTGCTTTTCTTCCATTTTCCTTTCTACTTTATAAGCAACCTGTAGGTTTGAATGAGCTATAGCTCTTCCAATTTTTTCCCCATCTCCTTTAGTTTGGACAGTCTCTCTCCTGAATATCACATTTATGTAAATGGGTTTCTTTTCTTACTGTTAAATATGATGGTCCAACCACATAAGAACCCTTTTAAAGCCATAACAATTTCCCCACCAAAGGGGAGTTAGCCTGAATTTGAAACCAAAATATCGTAATTAGTCTAAAAGCACGGAGAGAGGACTTGAACCTGAAGATATTCAATGCAAGAAATTTTTGTTTAATTGTGTGTCAAGTACAAAAACATTAGGAATTGAGCTTGCTTCTTGTATGCATTTGAAGAAAGTATGAATATATCAGTTTCTCATGTGATGTCAGGAGAAGATGAATCCTACTCAGTTTTCCCTAATCAAAGAGGATTATTAACTGACTTAGCTTGCAGCAGGAATTCTATTAATAGTTTCAGGAGAATCAGGACTGACTTAAACTCCAGATCCACCAAAGGAATACAGAATTAGTACCTAAAATTAAATGGCTATACAAGATTCCCATAACTACACAGCTAAAAAAAGGAGCACATTAAATAGCCTAAGGCTTCCTGCAGTCCTCAAAGCATAAACAGGCATCTATAAAATTTCCCCCTACAACATGAGCCACACAATGCCTAAGAACTTGCTGCTGCCACTAACACAACCCAGAACAAACCCAAGAACCATACCTCTGCCTCAGCAGGTAAATAAAATTATTTTGAAAACAAAGGTTACCAAATGCATAATGGCAAGCTTAGAAGTAAGCATAAAGCCAATTTGTGCATCATCATCCAAAGGCCAGCTCTACAGTTGCCTATAGAACTTCAGGCCTTGTTCTACTATGCTTTCAACTTGCCTGCAGCACTTGTAGTCAATAAAAATGAAGGTTCACTCTAAAAAGAAATTCCCATAAAAAGAAAATCACTAAGACATGGGGCAAGACAGTTTTCATCCCATTAACATGCAACTGCCATGACAATGATACACATAACTTGAAGCATTGTTTCACATGGGTAGTTTGCATACTAGGTGGAAGCAGAACATCAAAATCATATATCCAAAAAGAAAAAGCTCATTAAGAAAGGAATTACCAGGTCGATGCATAAACCTTTTGAGTAAAGAGTGTAGCTGCCTCTCAATGAATGCAAAAACAGGAGCAGGGCACGAGACAGAACTATGGAAAACCTGCTCACACCGCATTTTCTGCCATGAACAACAACCAGTAAGTACCTTTCCTTGTAGATGTTGCAAAGCTTTTGCAGCCTCCAGATGTAGACTTCCATCAAAGGTGATCCAAGCTTTCATGAAAGCATCCTTTGGCTCAGGAGAGAAGACCTGAACATGACAGTAATTGCTTAAGGGACCCTGGCTAGGCATGAATGGAGCAATTTCCTTAAGAATTGCTTCCTCACAAGCACCAATGGGAGGATTAATTACAGCATCTCCTCGTATCAGGAATACATCCAAGATTCTCCTAGTTGTATTCATTTGCAGAACTTCAAGTATTTCCAATTCAGAAGTATCTCTATCCAATCCTCTGATAATAACACAGTTTAAGTCCTTTGTGCTGCGCTCACAATAAGCTAGCCTGCCTCCAATCAGCAGACTAAAACAATCTTCAACAACAGACTCAACATCATTCCTTTCACACCTAACAACTGCATACCCTTTGCTATACCTTCGTGGCCAATTGACTTTGGCTTTTAAAGCAGCAAATGATGATAATTTATTACTACTGCCAACAGATGATCTGGCAGGGGACAACTTAAGTAAGGAACCAGATAACACGAATCCATTTAACTCTAGTGCTTTCCTAGCTGCTTCAGGGGTAAGAAATGTCACCCTTCCCCACTTCTCCACTTGATCACTGTCCTGTCCACTCACTGTAGATCTGTGAAAACCACACACCCCAGGCACTGATTTTTCAAAGAATGCCAAAACCTCCTTGTCATCTGCACCATTTTTATTTGAAAGGAACACATCCACACTCAAATTTCTTTTATCCAATTCCAGATGCTTAATTTCCGCACCAGCTCCAAAAAGTGCTACTGGTGGCGAAGAACCAGTACGTCCCCCATTATACAAGCACTTCTCCAGGCACTCATTACTTAACCATTTTACTTCATAGTCTAATGCATCAACAACAAGGCCGTACACCTTTTCCATGTCTCGTAAAGATGCATATAATAGAATCTCATTGTTATCCACACTGACTTCAATACCTATCCGCTTATCCATGAAATCTGTCTGTATGCGAGACAAAAGAGAAAGCAAGCTATTATTTGACTTTCCACAGAACCTTCTTAAAACAGTACTGCCGTATCCCCTTATCACCCTCAAATGCAGTTTTTTACTCTGCATTTTAGAGATGTCAAATAAAGGAGGACTAAAGGCAGACAAGCTATCAAAGTCAACAGCAGTAACACAGACCAAATATTGACTTGCTATTGATAAAAGTTCAGCAAAGACAACCCAGTTCGGTTTTTTACCATAAACTTGCAGTGAACATGAAGGATGAAGTTGAACATATTCCCCACTCAAAACCACCTCATAACCAAGGCGATCATACCCAGAGTACATGGCTACATTATCTGCAAGTGAAGAAAGTATAATTTTCTTCATAATTCTATCATGCACCACGACAGCATAAGGACTCCACAGCCAATATGTTGGAACAATGATGCTAAGTTCATTTTTTAAACAGTTCTCCAACTCTAGCACTGTCTCTTTGCATCTTCGCATAGTTTTGGCATTGATGCTATTGTTCCAACACCACTTGTTTCTATTTTCTGGAGAAACGCTTTCCCATTCTCTGTAGACAGTAAGCAACGTGAACAGGTCACCATCACGATGGCAGAATCGCACCTTCTGGCAGTCTGATTTTTGTTTGTCATCATTGGTACCAACTCTGCAAAATATGGTACTTGCATTTGCCATGACAGCAGCAAGAGCAACTCCTTCTTTACGCAAACCACAATGGCAACTTTCAAGAATAATCTTCCCAAGACGAGGCTCAATACCCAACTTAACCAAGTAATGCCCGTCCACAGTTAATTCAAAAGCATCATCTCTGCGGACAACAGCACCTAACTGCACAAGTTTCCTGATGGCCATTTCAACTGCCTTTGCACTAGGTGCATCAATGAAATCAAATTCCAGCACATTATTAATACCCAATGCAAGGATTCTCAAAACTGCAATACCAAGGTGAACTTTACGGATTTCAGGTTCCTCGTAAATATCCATTAACTGGTAATCAGATTCCGAGTAAAGCCGATAACATTTGCCAGGTTCTGTTCGACCAGCACGACCAGCTCGTTGTTTAGCAGAACTCTGGCTAATCTTGGAAACTCTGAGGATATTCATACCAGACGTAGGTTCAAACTTGCTTTCCTTAACCATTCCAGAATCAACCACATACCTAACCCCAGGAATAGTCAAGGATGTCTCTGCCAAATTGGTAGCAAAAATAACTTTTCTCTTCCCTGGGTAATTTTGGAAAACATGACATTGCTCTTCATGGGAAAGTTTTCCATGTAATGGCAATGCAATTGCAGAAGGAGACTGAAATTTCTGGCAAGCCCATTCTACCTCCAGCTGAGAAGTTAAAAATGCAAGAATTGCCCCCTCTTTCTCAACTTGATGGATCTCCATAGCCATCTTGATAACATCAGAAACATATGGAGCAATAGCATTGGGTAAGGGACCACAAGGGCCTCCAGGGACACCAGGAACATAATTGATTTGAACAGGAAAATTTCTCCCTAACACGTGAAAGGTTCCACAACCAAAGAAGTATTCTGATAATTTGCTGGAATCAACTGTTGCAGACATTATAATAAGCCTCAAGTCACCCCTCTCAATAAGCAATTCTTTAATCAAGGCCAACAATAGATCAGTATTCAAGCTTCTTTCGTGGGCCTCATCTACAATAATGCATGAAACTCCAGACAAAGTCTTGTCTTTCATAAGGTGCTGCATTAGACAGTGATCGGTCATATATGCTACCTTGGCATTAAAACACTGCACAGACGAATAAGTTGGATAGCAGACAATTGAATTATCCTCGTAACATCCCATGCTCTCTTCACCAACCCTTTTTGCCAGGGAAATTGCAGCAATTTTGCGAGGCTGAGTACATATAATTGAACCACTAGAAGCAACCCCAGAATCAGCAAGAAACTGTACCAACTGTGTGCTCTTCCCTGAACCTGTCTCTCCAATCAAGACTATTACCTGGAATGAAAGGAAAAAATGACCAAAATCTATCGACATTTAAAAGAAGTCTTAAAATTTCCCTAGGTGGTGTAATATTATGATTAGAATTTGTTCAAAGTAGACAAACAGAAATTTGTCAAGGAGGATGTAGGTAGATCCATTAACACCACTTTTAGAGTAAGTTTATTGAAACTTCTAAATTGACACCAAAAGTTATAGATTATACCAATCAATTTAAATGTATTTCCAATATTAATATATAGATTAAAAAAGGCCAAAAAGAAAAGGACAAATAAAAGGAAAGAGGGGGGCAGCTTTATATCCCTCTAAATAGTGTGGCTTTTCATTGTTATGCTATTTCGTATTAACTTCAGCTTCAATTACAACTGTCAGATAATACATTTCTTCCCAGAGTTGTAACTATAATCATCAAATTGTCAATTACAAAATAAGCTTGATAATGCTGTAGAAACTACAGCAGCAGCGTAATCTTACACATGCAGTTAAGAGGCGAGCCAAACACATTCACAAACTAATTAAATTTAGAATCCAAAATCAAACCACACGTGCAATGACCTAGGCATTGAAAACTAGTCTAAATCAAACATTTCAATGGAGTCCAAAAATACCTGCTGCAAATGTATTTGCTGCAAAATCTCCCTCCTAAAACCATATATTGGCAACTCAGCATCAAGACGCCTATACTCTCTCAATAGCAAACTATGTATTCTATTCCAGTTAAAACCTTTGCCATTTTTAAACCCCAAAACGGCCAACTCCTCAACCTCATTCCCCTTCAGATAATCCATCACACACTTCATTGCGCACTTAAACTCCTCAATTCTATTCACAGTTTGATCATTCTCCTCCTCCAATCGTTTCTTCCTTCCCTGAGCCTCACTAAACACTTGAAGGTCCCTAAACTTTCTCAAAAAGCTCGCAATTTTCTCAATCTCATCAGACTTATCACTTACCTTCCTCTCGAATTTCCCCACAGACTCTCGTGCAAACCTCTCCACATGCAATTGGAACAAACTTCTAACTCTTTGATTAAACTCATCGTCCACATTAAAACCGACGACAGGAGTAAATAGATGGTCCCCTGCAAGCCGGCGCTCCCAGAGGGAAACAACGGCGTCGAGAGCATCAGCCTGGTGCTCAAAAGAGAGGCTAGCGGCGAGTGTACCAGAGGTTCTGGTGTAAAATCTGCAAGGTTTGGGATTGCATTCGGAGACAATAGTGTCAATCGAAACCGTATGATCACCACGGTGATGGTTGGATATGAGCTTCACAAAAAACGAACGGGTTTGCGGTTGGGGTTTGGGTTGGGGTTGTTGGCGCGGGTGATTATAGTAGGGACGGTGGTTGAACAGCGGTCGAGGGCGGAATTGGCGGTTGCTGGAGGGCTGGTCGTGATTGGAGTAAGGAATCATAGTGTCGAGTGAAGTGAAAACGACAAATTTGGAACCCTAGAAGAAGAATAAAACATAGTTGAAATTTGAATTGCTTGGTGAAAAAGAAACTAAGGAGTCCCAATATCTAGAATTTGATCACAAAAGAGAAGGGATTTGTCTACAAATCAAAAACTTCCTTGGTTTTCTCTCTCTTCCATGCAAAGAAGCAAGCATGTATAGTAGTCTGACTTCTGACAGCTACCATACAGTACGGTAAAGCACAGCCATCTTATCCTGCACGCTTGCGCGATTCTTCCCTAAAGGAAACTCTTACATATAACCGATGTATTTACAGATTGTATAAATTGTTTTTTTTTTTTAATATAAATTTATTAATCATATCAGAAAAAAAAAATTCATAATATCCGATTTAAGATTTAAAATATTAATTGAAAAAATCTAAAATAATATCAAAATATAAAATATCTTCAAAAAATCTAAATATAAAAGCCAATAAGTATACTAACATAAAAAATACAATCTCTTTAATTAATTTTTCGATAAAATTTCAATAAAATTAAATTTCATAATTTTTATTTATTTGTTTTCCTAAAATTATTATTTATTTCTATTTTACTTTATAATAATATATAAATTAATTATTGTAATCCTATTTAATTTTATTTTATTTTTAAAATAATTTTTTATTTTTTTAAATGAATATTCAAAATATCTCATAATATTTAATAAAAATTAACATCTTAAAGATGGTATAATAAAAAAGTTAATTAAAAATTTATTTTTCTTAGTAGATATAAAAAAATAGATAAAAATTATAAAAAAAAGTATTTAATTTTAAAATATATATATATATATATATATATATATATATATTTTCAAAGCCATTAATTATTTAAACATTTCTCTTAATTGAAAAATAAATATTTTAATTTTAAAATTATGATAACTAAAAAGTTTTTATTTTAAAATAGTACGTTGATGAAAAAAACCCTAATATTTATGACGTTATTTTACAATAAATGAGACGTAATCAAGTAGGATTAAATGAAAATTAAAATATTTTCATATTTAACATTATTTTATAATTAAAAATTAACCAAAATTACATGACATGTTGCACAATTAAATTTAAATTTTAAAATTGACTATTTTATTAATCAAACAAAAATATTCAACCAATTAATCTAACTTTTAGTTTTTTGGATTAAAAAGCAAATCATTATATATGTTTGGTCCAATTAACATTTTAAGATTTTTTTATATCATTTGTTATAGATTATGTTTTTAATAAAAAAATTTAAATATTGAGATAAGTTAATTAGTATATCATTTTATTTTATTTTTAAATTAGTTGATATAATAATAAAAGTATAAAGAAAAAAAAGACTCATGTCATATGGCAATTATTTTAAACAGGCAAAAGATTTTTTAAATCTCTGATAAATTTTAAAATAATTATAAGAATCTAACAAATTTTTTAATTTAAAAAAATTATTGACTAAATGTTAAGGTCAAATGAAATCATATTTATAGATAAATTAGAGCAATCAAGACATTTTATTAATCAAATGAATTACATCGTCTATATCTTTAAATTGGTGTTATTCATTGTCAACACCATTACGTATCTCTTTCTCTCTCTCCCTCTCCCTTTGGAATTGATAATAGCTTTTTTGTTTTTGTTTTGGTCTTCTTCAAATCTCTCCCTCCCTCTCTCTTTTAGAAAGAGTTTGATAGTTTCTCAGTCTTTGTCTTTGCCTTCTTCGAATCTCTCCCTCCCTCTCTCTTTTTAGAAAGAGTTTGATAGTTTCTCAGTCTTTGTCTTTGCGTTCTTCGAATCTTTCCGTAGCATATGTAATGTGTGTGCTTAACAAATGTATGCACAATAAAGCTGTTAAAAAAAAAATTGAGGGTTAAGGATATCATTACCTTCAAAAATCAGTTTGATTTTCATTAGGATAATGCCAAAAACCATCTCTTTTATTACTCTTTAACTCTACCAATACTTAACTAATTGATCAATTAATTAATCGACGATAAATAATTAAAATGAACGAAGCTCGATTATGGTCTTTGCTCATTGAATTGGAATACGACTGATACATTGACCCTGACAATTTTAAATGGTCCTTTCAATAAGACGACACCCGCCTCATTCTCGACTATATTTGCTATTTGAATTGGGTGGGCTTAATTCAGTTCAATTCAATTGAGTTGTCATTTCTCTTATTTTAGTTGTTAACCTACTCCCTCTTTTATTTATTTATTTATTTATTTATTTATTTATTTTTTTAAATTCGTAGAAGATTTATTCAGAGGAATAATTATTTCTATAATTTTCTACAATTTAATAACGGTATCAAATAATATTTATGTTGTTGATTAATTTTTACCTTGTGAATTATTTATGTTGTTAATTAATTCTTACATTGTGAATTATATTTCAAGTATAAACAGCTTCTATAAGAAGGATGGATTAAAGAGTAATACAAATAGATTTGGATATTTCTCTAGGGTTTGTTAACTAACAAGACATATTTCAGTGGAAAAAATTCCGCCCATATGAAGGTATAACGGAAGTTAACAATTTAGTTTAATCCAATTTTAGTATTTAGTCAGATTTTTCTAAATCAAAAATTTTGTTAAAAACTTATATAATTATTTTGAAATTTGTCAAGATTTAAAAGGGTCTTTTGCCTTTTAAGTATTATTATTAAAGTTTTAAATGTAAGAAATATTTTTAAGAAATAATTTTGCATTTTATATATAAATTTTTATGAAACAGTTATATAAAATTAAAAATGTATTTAATTTATTGTGAATAAATAAATTCTAGAGATTGTAGAGTAATTTTTAACTCAGTAAGAAAAAATAGCTAAGCTTTTTTAAGATAAAGATAAGATTTAGTTGTTTGAAATTTTAAAATGTTTAGATAAAAACCTAATGTTTAATATGATATAATTATTATATAAAGAAAAAATAAAAATAAGGATTAAAATATGTTATGATAAAATCGCATTTTTAACATTACTATTCTGCTTTGCGTGACTTCTTCTTGTAAAGCTTTTTGTTTAAGAAAAAAAAAACACTTATTTTATTAATTATAATAAAGTATCAATGATATTAATCTTTGTACGAAAATAATATTAAAAATGGATTAAATGGTAAATTTAAATTTAGCTATATAAAATAGGATCAATATTTGGTGGGTTGAATTTGAAATTAAATAAAAAATTAAAAATTAAAATTTTAATATTTATAAATGCTGAATTAAAATAATTTTAAAAAGAAATTGATTTGAATTGAGTCGGGGTAATTCAGTTTAACTCAATTCAATTTAATCGGTTAATTTTTTTAATTGATTTATTTTTATATTTTATTTTTAATATTTTAAAATTTAATTAAGATATTTCAATTTTGATTATAATTTAATATTTTTATATTATTAAAAATAATATATTATAATTACTAATCGGTTCGATTTAATTTTTTTAATTTTTTTTATTAAAATTAAATTAAATTTAAATAATTAAAATTTTTAAATTTAAAAATCAAATCAAAAATTGAAATAAATAAAAAATTAAATTAAAATTTTAAATTAATTTAATTTTTATTTAAAACTGCTGATCCTAATATAAAATAGTATCACAAAATATAAAACTTATACATAAAGCAATAATGAAAAACGTGCTCTAGCAGGTGGAAATCACAATTCTGACACTTTGGAGTGTTTAGTTTAGATGTGAAATTTTTTATTTAACTGTTGTTTTTAAATCGATATCTGATGTTAATTGATAGACTATTGAGAAGAGGTTTAATAGTTGTATTTTAAATCAGCTCTACAATTAAGAGTTATTTTTTATCTGCTGACAGTTGTTTCGCTTTTATTTTTTATTTTGATTATATTATTTTTTAAAAATTTATTAATTATCATTTATAAGTGAATTTTGTTATCAAATTATTTAAAATTATAATATATAATAAATAAATTATAAATATTATAAATATTAATTAAAATAGTTGTAATATTAACTAATTTATAATATTCATTATTATATTACAAAAATTATGTATATGTATGAAAAAAATTATTTTTAATTTTTTAATTGCTATATATATTATATAATAAATTAATATATAATAAAATATAATTTATTATCAAATATATTTAACCGTTAAATTAAATATGCTATTTATTTTCTACTGTCAGTTTAAATTAATAATTATTTAATAATAAATATTTAAATTTTCATTTGAAATGATTAATTTAAAAACTTTAATAATGTTTTATAAAATTATACAAAATTTTAATTTATTTTAAAATAAAAACATTTAAATTAAAAAAAAATAAATTCTTCCATTCGAGATAACAAGAATTATATTATTAAGAAATATTTCAATCCGAATAAAGAGTCACTGAAAATGAACCGACACCTTTTATTACAATTATGTCTGATTATTAAAGTAACACAATATACAAGATAGGCCCTGAGACACGTCTACACAACACTAGAACATTCTCATGAATTGAAACAAAACACTAGAAATATGATGATAATAATAGCATATGAGGGAAACTAAATAAATAAAAAAAACACTTATGACAATAAATGTAAATTTGTAGATTATTTAAGGAAAATATAGAAAAAAAAATTAAAAAAAATTAGGAGTGATGATGTTGAGTTATTAAAAAATATTTGATTTAAAATAATTAATATTAAATTTTATAACAGATTTAAATTGAATTTAATTTTTATTATTAATGTCCGATAGAGATTAACGATGATAATTTTTCGAAATGAAAATTTTAACATGTACGACTTTTAAAACTGTGATGTGAGTTATAGAACAATTTAGTATGAAAATTTTATTATTTAAAAGTCAATTTTATATTTTAATTATTTTTTTAAATATTTTAAATATTTTCATAATTTTATTTATTAAAATTTTATTTTTATTATAAATAATTTTTTTTAACTATTAAAAATTCATTTTTTAATTTTTGAGAAATTTTAATAAAATTATAGTCTATATTTTTATTTTATTTTATTTTAATTAAATAATATTGATTAAAATTTTTGACGAATTCTAAAAGGTTATTAGTTAGAACGGATAACTAATAACATCCAACTAAATGAAATGAAATCATCCTTTTTCTATTGGCTATGGAGCCAACCAGGAATGCAACTTTATTCAAAACTTAGCTCTCCATGATATCAATTCTGAACATTAAGGGTCCTATCCCCTCTAGGAATGCAACTTTATTCAAAACTTAGCTCTCCATGATATCAATTCTGAACATTAAGGGTCCTATTCTCTCGATGTTACGACAAGGGTTTAAAATTCAAAAAATAAAATTTATAGTGATTGTATAAGTTTAAATGGAGATAAAGACGTTTCTCTACTTTTATTTATTTCTTTTTATCAACTAATGACATTTAACCGTCTCTTTGCAACTGTGTCGGTTGTCTCTGTCCTTCGGGTTCGTACGTACAGATGTTTTAGAGTTTCTCTCCATGTCAGATGGCCATTTAATTCTCCAGACGTGCATGCAAGCAGAACTGCGAAGTGACTGGATCTGCTCTCCCTACCTCCTATCACGTCACTAGACTAAATTTTCATAGGATGGACCTGTGCACATGTCTGATCCGGTCTGTTTTATGTTATCGAATCGGAACGCTCCGTGTGAACTGATTTATTTACGAGAAAGATTTTAGACCTGAATCTTTCTTAAAACCTAGTCTTGCCTCCAAGATAAAAAGTTCGGCGATGATCAATCGGTAAATAACTATTACATTTGAAATAGCAATCTTGGATGAACTTTATATATAGTATATGAGTTGTTCTCTTCACAATTTTGTAGTTGATAGTCTTGGAAGGTATGCATAATCATTGTGTTAGGATGTTATCTATTCTAAATTTTCTTTTATTAGTTTCTTTCTCTTATTAACTAAGAAAGAGGAAGAAAATTCATCCAAGGAAAAATTTAATTTCAAAGTCGTTATTCAATTATAAAGCAAAGCAAAAGGTGGATTTAGACGTACCACTTTCTTGAATGGCTAATTTGATAGAGGAGTGGAGAGGTCCCATTGGCAGAGATTCTTCTATGGCTTTTAATTATTATTTTGGTGCCTCTTTTGCCTTTCCTTTTTGTGACTTGTGGTGCAAGGCCAAGAAAAAAGCTGTTGTGTCTATGACTCACTCGTTATCCTCGTGACTTGTGACACATTTTTTTAATTACTTTTTCTTTTCTAATTTATAAAAATAATTGTTATACATAGCGGTTACCAATTCATCCGTTTATTTTAAAATTCAACTGAATTGAATAATAAAATTAAAATTTTAATATTTATAAAAATTAAATTAAACTAATTTTAAATATAAATTAAATTAAATTAAAATATTAATTCGATTAAATTCAATTTCATCGATGTATTTTTTAAAAGATTTTTTATTTTTTTAATATATTTTTTAGTATTTTAAAATTTAATTAAAATATTTTAATTTTAATTATAGTTTAATTTCTATATTATAAAAAATAATATATTATTATCATTAATCAATTTAATTCAGTTTTATTATTTTTTTTTCATTAATCATATTTCGCGAGACTAACCCTGCGGCGAATTACTTAACGAAATTATCAGTTGGAGGTTCTTTTGAGATGTAAATTCTGGAAACGCCTTCTATGGAGTCTCGTTACTACTTGCAAGCTGATACTGTTAGAGTTATATGGTCTCGTGGTTTTGCTTAAGAGCTTAATACCCTCCTTATTATGTAAAACTAATTAAAAATTTTAAAATTAAAATCGAATCAAATTACACTAAATTTTAAATTAATTTAATTTCGTTAATTTTTTTAATTTGAATGGAATACGGATCATTAATTATATATATATTTATCAATTTTTAAAAATCAATATTTTAATCTTTATATTTTAACTTCATCTAATTAAAATTTTATTTATTTAATTTTAATTAATTAACTATAAAATTATTAAAGTATCTTATTCCGTACTTCAAATAAATCATTTGTGTAAAAAAAACTCAAATTGAATTTTACATAATCATATATGATTTTTATTTTTTTATTAAAATTAGTTTTTTAAATTTAAAAAAATTGAATTTTTTTATTTAAAACATGAGATTAACAAAAAAAATAAATTAAATTTTTACAAATATTTTAACTCCAAATAGGAGTTTAACAATAAATAATATTTCGTCTTTAGTGTGTATATATCTCCATACTTTTCAAAAGAGTTAATATTTTAGATTCTGTATTTTGAATTTATCAAAGTAAAAAAATACACTATTTTTAAAATAAATGTACAAATTTTCAGTTTAACAAAGTTCAAATATAGAAATTAAACTATTAAATTTTAAAAATTAAAAAAATACACATTAATTTTCAAATAACTTAGAAATTTTTTTTTTAAACTAAGACAAAAAATACAAGCATGTCCCATTAATTAGTTATTTTCCCAATCAAATAATTGGAATAATTAATACATTAAAAAGTTATCTTAAAGCTTAATTAATATTGATCTTTTTAGTGATCTATTATTCATTTAATTTTATTTTTAAAATAAAAATGAAGTAAAATATTTTTTTTCTCCAAATGTGTGAAGCATGGGGGATTTTCCAATTAGTATAGTTAAAGCAGATAATATAAATTAGTTAATTGATAGGAGGAAAGAACATAGGGAAAGGAATCATGGATGCCTCAATATTACCGTTAATTAATTACAAATTCCAAAGTTGGTACCAACTTTTATTCTTTCAATTTCCTAGGTTTTAAGGATATATTGCAAATCCTTTTCTAAAATCTTTCTAGATTTTATCATATTTACAACTTTATCAGGCATATTAATGTTACAATCTCTAATTAGCTGTAACTATAACACAAGATCACATGATAACAATCTAGTAAATTAATACGCGATTTCACTCGTCGAAAAAAAATTTAGACGATCATAATATTTAAAATCGAGAGAAAAAAGATCAAATGCTTTACGTCGGTCTCAGATCAAATAAACTCACCCTTTTAACTTCAAAGTGAGACTCCATAAGAAAGTTATCGTTAATAGTTACAATCCAGCAAATCCTTTTATGCCTGCGTTTACAGAATTCCTGACCAAATATGTAATACCTGGCTAGACTCCGGTATCGGGATTCCTACCGTCCGGTGGAATCTTGGATGTCGGAGGCCTCTAGAAGGGTAAGAACCATGTTTTTATAAAATGTTTTAATGTATTTTATGTTTTAAGCATGAAAGAAAATGAGTTTTTGCATGAAAATAGCATTGGAGGAAAACTCAGGTTCGGCCGCCGAACATGCATGCACTTCGGGAGTGCTTTAGGCCCCCGAAGGCATAAGTGAGGGAAGTCCAGGTTCGGCCGCCGAACATGGCATGCATGCGGAGGCACGTTCGGCCCCCGAACGTGGCCCGGCCAGCCACTATAAAAGGGTCCCTTAGCCGAAAACGGGCGAGCTTTTTTTTCCCCATTTTCGGCCAAGGTGAGCTCTCCACCGTCCCTCACCAATCTTTGATGTTTTTCCTCTAGATCTTTCAAGATTTTCATTTGTTTTAACTTTGTTTTGAAGATTTGAGCTTTTGAGCAAAGTTTTGGAGCTTGGAGGTTCAAGAACCCAATCTCTCCCAACTCCGAGTTTAGGTCGTCTCTCTCTCGATCTTCAAGAGGTAAGAGCCGATCTTAAGCTCATTGCATGTTTTAAGTAGATCTATGGGTTAGAATGCATGTTTAGGTTATGGTTATGTTTATGGGTATAAATGTATGTTCATGAACAATGTGGATGCTTGATGTGTTGTAGATGAGGTTTATGATGGTTTGAGGCCCCTATGAACATGTATGCTTGTGTTTGTGTGTTGTAGAATAGGTTTGATGCATGTTTGGAAGGTTTGGAGGTGAAATGTGCGAAAGGAGCCAAGTTTCTGCCCTTTGGCAGAAACCAGGTTCGGCAGCCGAAGGACTTTCGGCCGCCGAACATGGCTGGGGAGGCAAGCCTTTCGGCTGCCGAAGCCTGCCCCCGAAAGGAGACTTTCGTCTCTGTCTGGCAGTTTCGGCCGCCGAAAGTGCCGCCGAACATGCATGAGTTTCGTCTCTGTCTGGGAGTTTCGGCCGCCGAAGGTGCCGCCGAACCTGCCTGACTTTCGGCTCTGGAGGGACTTTCGGCCGCCGAACCTGCCGCCAAAAGTGTCCTGTCCAGGCCTTCTTTGCATGTTTTTCTATGGTTGTTTCATGATGTTTTAGGGGGGTTTTGGGGAGTAGTTTATAGTTATGTTCAGGTGTGTTTGGTCCCTCATTTGAGTCCACCTGTGTAGGTTCGGACTCGAGGAACCGAGGACCCCAGCAGTGAGTTCAGCTGCTTCGGTGTTGTCAGAGTCAGCCAGAGGTGAGTGGAACTAAACTTAAATCTTTTAAATTGAGAAATTAAATGTTTTATCATGTTTCATGCATCATGATTATGCAATAGGATGATTGCATTAGTTTCACGAATATACTGCATTGCATCGATTGTTGTTGATGTGGGTGAATATTGGATGACCCAATTAGTCCATGACAGGAAGACCAGGACCCCATTCTACGGCCTGGCACAGAGTAAGGAAAGACCAGGACCCCATTCTATGGCCTGGCACGGTTATGGGACTCGAAGACCAGGAGTCCAGAGGAGGCCCTGGGGCAATGGTAAGTAATGTATGTTATGACAGGAAGACCAGGACCCCATGCTACGGCCTGGCACGGAGTTAGTTTGGACTAATTGGTGACAAGTTCACCCAACCCTTATGTGAATTGTCTGTGTTATGATGCATTTCATAGAGCATAGTGTTAATATGTTTTATAGTTCTGCTCACTGGGCTTTTAGCTCACCCCTCTCCCTTTACCCCCAGGCTTGCAGGTACAGGATAGAGCAGGAGTCCGGATAGAGTAATGGAGTTTTGGTTATGTATTAGTTAGTGTGGACATGATGAATGATTTTGATGTAATGTAAAAGTACAGTTTAGATATGTAATGAGATGATGTTTATGGATGTTAGAGGTGTGCTTGACCATAGATTGTTGTTATCCCTTTTATTACATGATCTTAGAGACTTTTATGATGTTTATGTAAACCAACTCAGCATATGTTATGTTACCCATTGGGGGCACTGATGAGATCCCACAGAGGGATCAATGTTATGTTAATGTATATGCACAGGTTGAGTTTGGTTGATATATATGGAAAGAAAAGTTTTAATTTTTATGTATGTTGTTGATCATGTATGGGATTATACAGGTTTACAGGTTACATGTCAGGCTTGCTACGGGTCTCGGCAGCCTTAAGCCGATCTGGATCCTAGCGCCGGTAGCGGTCCGATTTTCGGGTCGTTATAGAATGGTATCAGAGCCCTAGGTTCATATGGTCGGACCTAAAAGTGTCGGGCTCATAGTTGTGTTAGAAGGTCAAGCACAATAGGAAGATCATGTCCACTAGGATAGGATGTGGAGTCCTGTCTTACATGATGATGTGAAATGCCATGATTATATGCATGTGCATCAATGATATGCTATGATGTGTGATGCGGGTTCATGTGTGCCCACATGAACCATATGATGCTAATGTTTATGTGATGTACACTGTTTTTCAGAAAACAGGATGAGAGGAACTCGTCGATCTGCACGATTGACTGGAGTGCCACCTGAGGATGAGGGCACGAGCGCCCGTCCTCCAGCATTGCCTAGGGCAATGTCTAGTAGGTCTAGCAGAGAAAGAGCAGTAAGAGACCCTAGAAGGTCTTTGGATCTGGGTAAAAGCAGATCAGTCAGAGGAACAGTTCAGGGAGGAATGTCAGAGGACATGGGGGATGATATGGATGTAGAGCAGAGGAGGGATGGCAGTCTGGGAGGTAGGATGTCAGAAGAGGGAATGGGAGAGTCCCAAGGAGGCACTCAGGCCTCGGGATTTGTTCAGCCACCCCACTACCCACACTTCTCACAACATCCCGGGTATTCGATGGGAGGTACATCGGATTACCCTAGTTTCACCCCTTATCCCACACAGATGCCATACCCACCATACTACCCACCATATTCACAATACCCAATGTATCCACCCCCACCTTACTATCCAAATCCAGCAAACCCTACCTCAGAAAATGTTGCACCACCTCCACCACCTACAGAACCAGCAGCCCCAGTTACTCAACCTTCGAGACCTAGCTCAGCCAGTGGGAGCAAGGTCAAGATGACTGAATACATGAAGCTGGGTGCTCCCCAGTTTGAGTCAGGTGATGACCCGTTTGTGTATCTTGAGAGGGTCAAGACTATTACAGAGGAGTTAGGGGCGGATGACAGTAGAGCCATTCAGATGGCTGGGTTCACATTAAAATGCAAGAAAGCCCGAGAGTGGTTTAAGAGTTATGTGAGCCCGAGAGTGGAGAGCTTGTCTTGGGAAGAGTTTGCAAACGAGTTTGCAGGATGGGCTTTTCCCGATAGTTCAAGGGAGCTGAAAATGATAGAGTTTTTGAACAGTTGAGGCAGACAGAGGATATGAGTGTAGAGGAGTACACCGACAGGTTCTTGGAGCTGTTGCCTTTTGCTGGGCAGAGTCTGGATACAGATTCGAAGAAGTCAAGGAGGTATGTCATGAAACTTCATTCCAGGTATTCCTCCTTGATTCAGTCCGTGGACAGGGAGAGCTTCCATGCCATAGTAGATATGGCCAGGAAAATGGAGGCCAGTGCCATCATTCAGGGGACAGTTAAGCAGACAGTGGCACAGCCTTCTGGTTCTAAAACTCTGGGTGGGGGAAGGTTAGATCCCTCTACCTTGAGTGCAGCAGCTTCAGGCAGTAAGAGATAGGGTAAACCCAAGGGTAAGAAGAACAAGTACTGGAGCAAAGTCAAGTCTAGTCTGGGATTTGGGAGTGGCTCAAGCTCTGGTGCAGATAATGCAGTTTGTGCGAGGTGTGGTAGGCCACACAAGGGAGTATGTCGGTTTGGGACGAACGCCTGTTTCAGATGTGGTCAGGAGGGGCATATGGCTCGAGAATGTCCAAGAGCAGTCCCGATGGCTCAGTCCCAGCAGACAGCCTCAGGCAGTGTAGCGTAGCCAGCAGCTCCAGCCATGACTCAGGCCAGTGGCAGAGGCAGAGGGAGAGGAGCAGCCTCTTCTTCAGCGGGTTTCAGAGGTGAAGGTCCATAAGCTCCAGCACGGATCTTCACAATGACACAGCAGGAGGCAGATGCATCTAACACCGTGGTGGCAGGTAACTTAATCATTGGTTGTTCAGATGTGTATGCCTTGATGGACCCTGGTGCATCTCATTCTTTTATCGCTCCGAGAGCCGTGGGGAGGTTGGGTCTGATGACTTCTGGGTTAGAGTGTCCTCTCTGGGTCAGTGGACCCAAGTGTGATCCATCAGTGGCAGAGTCAGTCTGCCAGTGTAGTCCTGTGTTTGTTGAGGGAAGATGCTTGTCCGCCGACCTAGTGGTTCTAGATTTGACAGATTTTGACGTCATTCTAGGGATGGACTGGTTATCTACCCATGGTGCTACCTTGGACTGCAGGGACAAGGTAGTCAGGTTCAGAGGTCAGGATGGGTCTGAGGTTGTCTTCAGAGGAGACAGGAGGGGTACACCTAGAGGTCTAATATCAGCCCTTCAGGCTCGAAGGTTGCTCAGGAGGGGATGTCAGGGGTATTTGGCTCATGTGAGAGAGCTTAGCAGTCAGGTTAGAGAGCCCGCCTCGGTGCCAGTGGTTAGAGAGTTCTTAGATGTGTTCCCAGACGAGCTGCCAGGTTTACCACCTGCTAGGGAGATAGAGTTCGAGATAGAACTGATGCCTGGAACCCGACCGATCTCTATCCCTCCCTATAGGATGGCGCCAACAGAATTGAAAGAGTTGAAGGAGCAGTTACAGGAGTTGTGAGAAAGAAGGATGGATCCCTTAGACTTTGTATCGACTACAGGCAGTTGAACAAAGTCACTACCAAGAACAAGTACCCATTGCCAGGGATCGACGATCTATTCGACCAGCTAGTAGGAGCGGGTTGTTTCTCCAAAATAGATCTGAGATCTGGGTATCATCAGCTGAGGATCAGAGAAGAAGATGTGCCAAAGACAGCTTTCATGACCAGATATGGGCATTTTGAGTTCCTTGTGATGCCGTTCGGGTTAACCAACGCCCCTGCAGCATTCATGGACCTCATGAACAGAGTGTTTAGCCAATACCTGGATCACTTCGTTATTGTCTTCATAGATGATATCTTAGTGTATTCCAAGAATGCAGAGGAGCATGCCCATCATCTGAGGTTGGTTCTGCAGACCTTGAGGGAACATGGCTTGTATGCCAAGTTCTCCAAGTGTGAGTTCTGGCTGAGGAGCATTTCATTCTTGGGGCATGTGGTGTCAGAAAATGGTATAGAGGTAGACCCCAAGAAGGTAGAAGCTGTGGCTAACTGGCCTAGACCCACTTCAGTGACAGAGATTAGAAGTTTCTTGGGTTTGGCAGGTTACTACAGGAGGTTCGTTCAGGACTTCTCAAAAATAGCAGCTCCTCTGACCAGACTGACCAGGAAGAATCAGAAGTTCTTGTGGACTGACCAGTGCGAAGAGAGTTTTGAAGAGCTTAAGAAGAGGTTGACTTCAGCACCAGTGTTAGCTCTACCATCTAGTGATGTAGACTTTACGGTCTTTTGTGATGTGTCCCGCATGGGACTGGGTTGTGTACTAATGCAGAATGAGAGGGTGATTGCTTATGCTTCTAGACAGCTAAAGAAGCATGAGTTGAATTACCCCACACATGACCTTGAGATGGCAGCAGTAATCTTTGCACTCAAGATGTGGAGGCACTACCTCTATGGGGTAAAATGTGAGATCTTCACAGATCATAAAAGCCTGCAGTACATCCTGAGTCAAAGAGATTTGAACTTGAGACAGAGGAGATGGGTAGAGCTGCTGAGTGACTATGATTGCAAGATTCAGTATCATCCGGGTAAGGCGAATGTCGTGGCAGACGCCCTAAGCCGGAAGTCACTAGGCAGTCTATCCCACATCACGGCAGAAAGGAGACCAGTGGTGAAGGAGTTTTACAAGCTCATTGATGAAGGTCTACAGTTGGAGTTATCTGGTACAGGTGCTTTAGTGGCCCAGATGAGAGTGACACCTGTGTTTCTGGAGCAAGTGGCTCAGAAACAGCATGAGGATCCAGAGTTAGTGAAAATTGCCAGGACTGTTCAGTCAGGCAAAG